>NC_035436.2:187494836-187797656 GCF_002127325.2 Helianthus annuus | reverse complement strand
GCTTTCCTTTCTTACCGAATCGTACAACTCCTTTCCAAGGAGAAACTTTTAAAAGTACTTTGTCTCCGACTTGAAACTCTAGTGGCTTGCGGTGATTGTTTGCATAGCTTTTCTGGTGATCTCGAGCCGTCTTCAGTCTTTCTTTGATTTGAGTTATCTTGTCGGTAGTTTCTTGTACAATTTCAGGACATGATAATTGACTTTCTCCTATTTCTGCCCAACAAACTGGAGTTCTACATTCACGTCCGTACAGTGCTTCGAATGGGGCAGCTTCAATGCTTGAATGATAACTATTGTTATAGGAGAATTCAATTAAGGGTAAGTGGTTATCCCAGTTACCACCAAAATCAATTACACATGCTCGGAGCATGTCTTCCAGGGTTTGTATCGTCCTTTCACTTTGTCCGTCTGTTTGTGGATGATATGCAGTACTTAAATTTAGTCGGGTTCCCATTGCTTCCTGGAAACTAGTCCAGAAATGGGAAGTGAAACGATTATCCCTATCCGATACAATGGAGAGTGGGACTCCATGTAAAGATACTACTTCGTCTACGTACAACTTGGCTAACCTTTCCATGCTAAAGGTTTCTTTCATGGGTAGAAAATGAGCTGATTTGGTTAATCGATCTTCAATTACCCAAATCGCATCATTACCTTTTCTGGTTTTAGGTAACTTAGTAACAAAATCCATTGTTATGAGTTCCCATTTCCATACAGGCATTTCTAATTGTTGTAGTAGTCCCGAAGGTTTCTGATGTTCTGCTTTTACTTGTGAACAAGTAAGACACTTAGACACGTATTTAGCTATGTCCTTTTTCATACCTATCCACCAGAAATTATTCCTTAAATCTTGGTACATCTTATTGTTACCTGGGTGCATGGTATATCTAGATTTATGGGCTTCCTCTAGAATCTTATTTCTTAATTCTCCTTGCTTAGGTACCCAATTTCTTTTCTTGTGGAATCTCCAAATTCCATCATTTCCTTGCTCTAACTCTTTTATTCGTCCTTTCATTCCTTTAGCATCGTCTTCGGTTGCTGTTTCTTGAACTTTCTTTAATTGTTCCATTAAATCAAATTGCAGATTTAATCTAAGAGCACGGACTTGCTTTTGCTTTTCATGATACTTACGACTTAGAGCATCAGCGACTATGTTTGCTTTTCCTTCGTGATATTAGATATCACAATCGTAGTCACTCAGGATTTCCATCCATCTTCTTTGCCTCATGTTCAATTCTTTTTGCCTAAATATGTACCTTAAACTTTTATGATCTGTATAAACAGTAAACTTACTTCAATACAGATAATGTCTCCAGATCTTAAGGGCAAAAATTATAGCTCCTAATTCTAAGTCATGAGTTGTATAATTTTCTTCATGCTTCTTCAATTGCCTGGAGGCATATGCAATTACCTTCTTGCGTAGCATTAGTACACATCCTAATCCTAATTTTGAAGCATCACAATATACTTCAAAATCTTCAGTTCCTTCTGGCAAGGCTAAAATTGGAGCATTTGTCAACCTTTGCTTTAGAATCTTAAAAGCTTCTTCTTGTCTAGGTCCCCATTCAAACTTAACTGCTTTACAGGTTAGCTTAGTCAAGGGTACAACTATCTTAGAAAAATCCTTAATAAAGCGTCTGTAGTATCCAGCTAAGCCTAGAAAGCTTCTAATTTCCATAGCTGTTTGCGGAACCTTCCATTTGGTAATTGCTTCTATTTTAGAAGGATCTACGTGAATACCTTCGTGATTTACCATATGTCCTAAAAATTGCACTTCTTGCAGCCAAAATTCACACTTCGAGAATTTGGCGTAAAGCTTTTCCTTTCTTAACAAAGTTAAGAGTGCATGCAGGTGCTCACAATGTTCTTCCTGGCTTTTGGAATAAATAAGTATATCGTCGATGAAGACAATTACGAATTTATCCAAGTATGGTTTACAAATCCGATTCATCATGTCCATGAATGCTGCAGGAGCATTTGAGCTAGACCTTGTGCGAGGTTATAAGTTCGAATCTCGAGCCCACCTGGGTTTTCATCCCACCGTGTGTTACACGAGAGAGTTCTGCTCTTGTGGTGGCACAACGATTGTCAAGTGGCAGCCGACGGTATGGTTTCCCGGGGGAACGCCCAAGCCAAACTCTGTAGCCAACATGGGCCAGAGTAGGGCAACGTGGCTCTCCAATTTGGGGAGTGTGGTGGCCTAACACAAAAAAGTCATTGTCCAAAAAAAATAAAAATTTATGAGGTTGGGTGTTATGATTTTTTCGGGTTTCTCGAGAGGGCTGATGTGGAGGGCTCGGAGAGCGAGGAACACCGTACCACCCCCTTTTTCTCCATGCATTTTTCGAGCAGCCATGGCCAAGCTCCCATCTTTCCCGATTCTATTTTTATTTTAATTCTTTTTACCAAGAATATTACCGTTGAGGTTAAAAAAATTACTTTAAATATTTTTTTCCTTATATAAACAACCCATATACTCCATAACTTTTACATCAAAATACATTTTATGCCAACTTAAAGATGGCCCACAGACTACCCGAATAACGGAAGTCGAAATATTTTATCGATTCCGAAATGGCCTCCACAAGATGTACCTGAAAACATTCTAGAGAGGTTGAATCAAACAATGCACCAATGGTCGAAAAGGAAAATATTCCGGTGATTGAATTGCACAACGCTTCGGTGGTCGAACCGAACAACGCTCCGTTAATAGAACCGGACAACAATCTATATAATGGCCAAGTCTATGAAGACGAGATACTGGGTATTGAATTACCCGATATATACGGTTTCATAGGATATCATAATTTTTTTTACAGATGTGTTTATAATGTTTTCATCTATGTTTGTGCAAAAAAAATTTAGCCCAACTCGCACGGGATCAAAAAGTTCTCATGGTTCTCATAACTTGTAATGGTTCTCTTTTTAACCCATCCCTGTATATATATATATATATATATATATATATATATATATATATATATATATATATATATATATATATATATATATATATATATATATATATATATGTATGTATGTATGTATATATATGATTAGGTTCAAGAGTGAACACTAGTGTATTTACGAACTGAGCGAACTAATCTTCATTTTAATAGCTATATATATATATATATATATATATATATATATATATATAGGGTGGGGTTCTAGAGTGAACACTAGTGTATTTGCGAACTGAGTGAACAAATCCTAGCCATTGATCTACACACGTGTATGGCCAGGATCTCATCATCAAATCGTAAAATACACTAGTGTATTTCAACATCAAATCTTAACCATTGATCTACACACGTGTATGGCCAGGATTAGTTCACTCAGTTCGCAAGCTACACTAGTGTTCACTCTTGAACCTAATCCTATATATATATATATATATATATATATATATATATATATATATATATATATATATATATATATATATATATCGTGGAGCGTTCAGATGAGAAGAATTTTTTTTGTAATAATAACAAAGAAGAAATTTCAACAAATAAGAATTCTTCGTTTTACTTTTGTATTTAATATTAGTGTAACGGTATATTGGCAAACTTAGATAGATCATTAATTGATAATCTTCCTTTTTAATAGCTATACATTATATTTGTAACTTATTTTTAAAAAAATATATTTTTTTTCAAAAAAAAATTTAATTTAAAGTGTAGGATAGATTACGAGGTGTGTAGGATGAATTGCGGGATGTGTAGGATAAATTTCAATATGTGTAGGATAAATTTGAAAACGTGTAGGATAAATTTTGTTGTGTGTGGGCAAAAATTTTGGTGTGGAGGATGATAATCTTTATGACTAATTAATTAGTCAAAGATAATAATAAATGAGATGAGAGAAAAAACTATTTATTATTTTACAAATGTACTCTTTGTTCTTTTTCTTCTCAATTTAATTGTTTTCTCAAATGAACCCCCTATATATATATAAATAAAACCACCCCACCGTTACACAACCACCTCCAACCTGATCACCCAAACACCATCGATATTATCAACCACCGTAATCACCACTAGAGGCCACCACATGATCACCAACCGCAAAAGCCCCATCATCCATCAACAACCACCCACCATTATCAACCACAACCTGCAACCATCAACCCACCACCACCAAGCCATCACTACCACCACCACCACCAAGCCACCACTACCATTATATGCAAACCGGCCATTCCCAAATCATCGGTGAACCATAAGAAACTTAAATCTGCAAACTGGCCACTGTCGACCACCTTCATCCTTCCTTCCTCATCTCTGTTTTACAACCGTTAGATTTAAAGGTGATGGGGATGGTGGAGACAGACGACGTTTGTGGCAAGGCGATGGTTTTGGTGGTTGTACATAAGGTGTAGATCTGAAAGATGGTGCCATGGAGTTGTAGGTGCTACTGCAGCCCACCAACAACGACCATTCAACCTGCCACCATTTTAATTACCGAGTACCACAGTGAAAATCGTTGGAACCCTAGGGTGGTGTTTCTTAGGTTCACCGACGATTTCGAGGTGGTAAGTGGTGATTTGGAGGTAACCTTGCATATACATACATATATATATATATATATATGTGTGTATTTGTTTTAAATAACATTTTTATTTATTATATTCATTAACAGCTTGTACCAATCTATAATTCGTTATAACTTAGTTAAAAGGACAAAAATGCCTTTCACCTTAACAGAAAAAATGAATTGTGTTAACGAATTTGATGGAATTACAACAAAATCCAAACATCAAGTGTCCAAATGCTTAAAAAAAAAAAAAAAAACCTTTTTTGGATGTGACAGACAAATCTGTCCAAACCTCAGGAACGATTTTGGCATTTTGCTCTGTTTTAGTTATAGTAGATGTATATTTTTATTTTAACTATATAGTTTTTTATTATTAAAGAAAAACTTTTAACCCAATATATATATATATATACACACACACTTAATATACATTAAATGTTTTAAATAATGTAAAAAAGTGGATTAGGGATCCGGGTTAAGTAAAACAAGGTTTAGGTATGGATAGGGGATGATTATGTGCGATGTGTCATTAAGGATCAGGAAATAGTATAGGACATAACCTCAATAGCACCATCTCATTATGTAATGTTCCGTGTTTTTTTTTACTTTCTATTTTTATAAACCTTGTATTCGTATTCAATTTCAATCCTTGTAATCCTTAGACTTTCATCACAATGGAAATACATTTTATATCACACTTGTTTATTCATGCTTACATGATACGCAAGCAATCACAAATATGCGTATTTTCATACAAAACCGAGACATACTTCATGTTCATACTATGTTTGGTATCATACTCATAACATGCTTGTATACACATTAAAATATATAAAACATGCCTAGTTATGTAATTATAAAATGACACACAACCCAACTTTAGGGACCAAAATTGACACTATTGAAAATTTGCTTTTTTTAAAGGTCTTACGGACCGTAAGACGGGTGTCTAATGGGCAGCAGCTGTGACAGCTCGCAAATATTGCATTAAAACTCACCTTCCAACCACTCTAACTCACAACTAACTTCATTAAACACTAAACCCTAATACCACATTATAAATATCCCTCCTCCACATCTCCTAAACACTTTACACTCTCTCAAATCACTATCTAATCCTCCCAACTTCTCAAGAAATCTCCATTTTCGGGCAGAAAACATCAAGTCCAAAACAATGAATTATGGACCTTCTTCCCATTTTTCTTCTTGTTTCTTTCTTCCATCCAACTTGGATAACCTCTAGGAGTGTTACCACAAGTTTACCATGGTAAATCAAGTTGGCACATCACCATTTTGAGGTCCAAAGTTATGATTAACTTCTGAGTTTTGTCATACTTATTCTTTCTACTTTGTTTTCTTGGGATACTGTGTACCAAACCAAGTTCCCAACTAAATCTTCATGTTGAGGGGCTTGAGTTAAGGTTTATTCCAGAAAGTATGAGGTTCGTATGCCTCTTTCTTCATGCTTAAAAGAAGTAATCTTCATAGGGATAGGAACCAAACCAAGTCCCTAGCTTGCAATGTTGTGAGATTTGTGTTATGATAAATGGTGTGAACAATGGAACCTTGGTCCTACAACTAGGAATCCACCTACCTCACTTGATTTACTTAATTAGTTAGTTTACATTCTATACCATCTATGTCAACAAACAACTTCCAAATGAATCACTCATTTTTACAATCCTAAAAATCTAAAAAGTAAATGAAAATGTTATAAATGTAAGATTTATTGTTTCTTACACTATAATTTAAAATAAAATATGGAAAATTTTCAATTTTTATATAACCTACACATTTGTAGGCGATGTGTAGGTAAAAAAATATATGGTTTTTTATGCATGTATAATACACATATAAATATAAGAAACAAAAAATTTAAAAAATATGAACCTTGAATCTCAAAATTTAGTGATTTAGAGTTGTTCTCGTAATAATTAGTGTTCTGTAATGATCCTCATTATATATATATATATGTATGTATGTATGTATGTATGTATGTATGTATGTATGTATGTATGTATGTATGTATGTATGTATGTATGTATGTATGTATGTATGTATGTATGTATGTATGTATGTATGTATGTATGTATGTATGTATGTATGTATGTATGTATGTATGTATGTATGTATGTATGTATGTATGTATGTATGTATGTATGTATGTATGTATGTATGTATGTATGTATGTATGTATGTATGTATATAGGGTCAGGATTTAGAGAAAACGGTAGAAAGTGTGAGAACGGTGAGAACGCTTATGGATCGTCCGATCAAAACAATCTATGGACAAGATTGGCGCGGTGACATTTTCGTAAATAACATCAATTTTATTACGTGGACGCGCTTCCTTAAGGGTAAAAAAGGTAAAACATCATTTCTCACATAAAACGCCATTGAAAAATAAAATGCCAAATAAATACAAAATGCAAATTTTATCACTGCGTACTTTTTTCTGTGTTCTTATTTAAGCTCTCTGGCTACAAAAACGCCACAAAATATGAAACTCCATAATATATAACGCCAAACCTTACATCCGGATAAATGTTAATTACATTTTTTGTTATAAAAATAATATCCCGCCTAAACTCGTGCAAAAAAAAATCTATAAATAGAAACGTCTCACCACCTTCCGTTTATCACAAAAAAAAACCACACAAAAAACACAGTGGTTCCTAATAAAAATACAACTCAATGTAAAATGCCAAAAAATACAACGATGGCAAACATCTTTTCTTTGATACTCAATAATGTTCTGTATGAAGTTTCGCTGAATGATTTGTTACGTGAGTGTAGTAAGATTTTGCTACATGAGATGGACAAAATTCAAAAAAGAGGGACTGATGACACCCATATGTCATTCTATCATCTTTGTTCTTGAAGAAGGTTTGGATGATTAGAAGAGACCTATACCAGTGTAAATGCTACTTTGGCCTCGATGATTATAATGAAGATGACGGGCAGATAACATCCACACACAAAGGGTTGATCTATATCTCCAACATCCACAAAGACACTTCAACACATGAACAAAGAAAATAAACCACGCCAAACCCAAAACGCCATCTATTTGTGACAGTTCTTGTAGTTTCAAAAGAAAAAGGGGACTGATGACACTGAAGATTTAGATTTAGATCATAAATTGCTTCTATTTTGTTTTTTTTATTTTCTTTATCTCTTGTTTGTTTTGTAATTTCAGTTAATAAACAACAAAATCACATTAATACTATAATGAAAAATATAATAAAACGCCAAACTGAGCAAATGCTTGAAAAACGCCATCATGCCATAAAAACGCCCCCAAAAAACTACCAAACTATAATAAAATTACTTTGAACAACTACTATTATAAAAAAAAGCATGAAACAATGTGCAAAGAATATAAAACAAAAAAGTCCAATCGTTATCTAAACGCCATTGGAAAACAAAACGCCATAATTACAGCCGGCAAGATTAGACATGTTACACCATAAAAACCGTTGAGTCTGAAAACAAAACACGGTAACTACAAAAACAGTAAAATGAAACGACGGAAAACATAATTACTAACATTTATTATATTGAAAGCAAAATACTTGGGGAATTAAATTTATTTATCTTTTTCAAAACGCCATAATTACCTGTCATGCGCGGGAGAAAAAAGAAAGTCAATATAGAAGAAGACCATGAGAACATGTCACACCCCCAAACTACCACCTAGGGAGTGTCCCTGTTAGGCGTGTGACGAACTGACAATGAGCCACTAATTATATTGAACTCACAAGTTTCAAAATAAAACTCTCTATTAAATGATAAAATTCCAATATGAGTTTATACGAAAACCAATGTGTTCAGCGGAAGCGTTATCAAAACCATACGTTAAATATGCTCAAAACAATTGTATGAAAACCAATATTCCAATAAGTGAATCCAATCAACACGACCCATGACCACTCCAGCTACTTCAGACAGCAAGTTCCAAATCCATATAGCCTAACAACCTGCGAGCATGCAACAAGTGTATCAGACAACGCTGGTGAGTTCATAGTTTTACGAAAACGTTGTTTACCAAGTATGTAGTTAATCCATTGAAGTTAATTCTAGAAGTAATGATGAAAACAATGTTGATAATACCCCAATACAAGACGGCTTCTGATTATTTTGCCCTTTCTCCAATGCTCCTATCAAAGCATTGGTCATGACTAGGTCATTAGTTCAACACCCGTTCTCCCAGATACGGGGTGAGGTTGCCAAACCTAAGTAGCGCTACTAACTAATACCATGTTACCATCCTGGTAACCAAACAACACGGAGGGACTTGAAAGGTGATAGGAAGAGTATATTATCCAACATTCCCGTTTTTACCCAAAAGACTTGTCCCTCCCAGGAATACCCACTGACTGTCCCCAACCACCGGGACGCATGCTCAAGAAAGATGAACTCACCTTTGATTTGCTCGGTAAGATTCTCTACTTAATTACCAGTTGAACAACCACGCCCTAAAAGGGTTACCGATAACAATCAGTCTTATGCACATAAATCACATGTTTCACGTACAACAAGTCATGTATTCACTTATCACACAGTCCAGATACATGTAGTACACCCGTAAAGTTCAAGCCATAATCAGTCAATCAAATAGTCTCTAGTGTATACTTAGTTCATAGGACAATTCGTCGCATTAATTTACATACATAAATCATGCACGGTTCATTCGTTGACACCCAATAACTTAAACAAGCCCAGTCCTGATGTAGTTCTTAACACTACTCGGCCCCTTCAAGGATGTGGCCTATTATCGTTATACTAATGAATTTCTTTAATACACAAATATAATTATTTTCAGTATCCATTTTCACTTAGCAATACATAACTTTTATTATTCAAACATTACAAATAACAGTCTAACATAATAAACCTACACATATACTACTCACACATTCATCCAAACCCAACAGTAACATATGCCGCTCATTAAGGTACCCAAGCCCAGTTCGTTCCCCCCTAAGGCCGAGGGTGCGGCCCAGTTGTCATGCAGCATAATGCCCAGCCCAATCATTACAAGTAATTCACTTTGTTGCGCGGCCCAGCCAAAGATGTGTGATTTATCATATTTGTGTAATTCAAATAACATAAATGTGCGACTCTACACGTGCATTAATGATGTGCAATTTATCACTTAACCTATCCCTTAAATCGTGGCTTACAGCTACACATCCATATCAATTATTTCCCAGATTTATTGGAACATCAATCATGCTCAACACCCTATTCTTTTTGGATCAATCAACATGAAAGTTCCCAAAATAAGATAACAGTTCATCGAGGAATCATATATTATCAAACATTACTCAAGACTCAATCCATTTAATTATCCTTTCTTTTATCTTGAGAACTCATCAACATGCAGATTAAATTAATCAAATCAAATTTCTCATTTAATTTCCATGAACCTACATCACCAAGCACATCATAATTCATTCAACATAACAAACCGACTTGGATATGCACTAAATCATAATCATGCATTCCAGTGAATCATTTAACGAACAACGCTAATCATCCGTTACTACTAACAGTGATTAACAACATGCATTTATTCACGTCGGGTCCACTATCTAATCATGCCCGTTCATAGCTAACTATCGCACCCCTATATTCATACCATTCTGGTTGTATTATGTATTCCGACACATATCATCAATGGTGTAATTAATACATGATCAACACTTTTATTCATAATCACTCTAAAACAAGAAGTATCATATACCCAGCATCAAGTAGGAACATAGCCAAAACTTAACCAAATAAGCAAAAGATACCACCGAGACACGATAGACACTGACCTAGCGATGTAGAGTGAAGAAGTTGAAGAAGGTAAGGCTTTGTATGATGGTGATCACCGTTGGTTCCAAAGGAGAGGAGAAAGAATACTAGGGTTTATTGTGATTACTCCAAAACAAAACAGAATTACGTGCCCCTAACTAATGATATACGAAATCCATGAAGGGTGAGCTCAAGTGGTGTGGGCCGGACCTAAGTGTGGGCCGAGATAAATTAGAGAACTAACATGTGTGTGTGTGCTACCTTAATATGCGGCCCTAACCCAACCATTGACCCAAAAGAAAAACCCACTACACGCACAGGCATACTACAAATACGTTATATGTTAAACACGTTTATAAAAGTTACGAGCGTTTAACAGGTTCACTACAACAAAGAACGTGAATGAGAACTAATGAGTAATCGAAATCACCTTACACCAAAGTTCGGGTTGTCACATCATCCCCAACTTGAAAGAAATTTCGTCCCGAAATTTGACAAGTAAGAACTGAGGAGTGAAGTGAGGAAATTAGAATTATTGCGGATTTTGCTCGGGTGTCACATCCTCCCCATGTTACAGAAATTTCGTCCTCGAAATTTAGGCTATATTATACTCTAGGCTCCAATTATGAGTTTGTCGATAATTCACTAAACACGTAGTTAAATACAGTTTCACGAAAGTTCACTAAATAATATACAAGTCATATAGCATATAAAGTCAGATAACATATAAATTCACATAAGTTATATTTCTTTATTTGTTCAGGAATAGTGTTCTAATTGTTCATCAACGTTCGAGTACAACCCATGTGTAATTCCGTAATTCCCCGAATTACCGTTATGTGAGTGTTATGCATGAATGAGTGTTTGAGGTAATAGAGTTTGTGTTAATTGTGTTAAACTAAAAATGTCTTGCTCTTAAGTAGAAACACAAGTTGAGTCAATAGGAGCTTGAAGATTGTTGTGACAAGTTATGCTAAGCTCAAGAGATGCTCACAAAAGTTGAAATACAAGTGTGTCATACATCTGTATGGCATTGCCTGATGCATTTAACATGTGCGACCGGGGGGGGGGGGTTGTTGCACTAAATATAACTTGGGTGAGCTATACGCCTTCGAATTTGGGGACTTGCAAAAAGGCAGTGTTTAGTTATCATGGATGTTGTATATTAAGTAACCAACACTTCACGAAGCAAGTGTATCTAATGTATATCTAGAGCTTACCAGAGTTGAGGCGAATGTCGTACATCATAAACGGAGGGTCGACGAAATAAACCGAACTGGAAATGTGTTAAGGTAGTTTGTTACAGGCTAAAATGCTCAACCTTAAAATCACGTGTGTTGGGTGCACCACCAAGATTTACTCGAAGCAAAGTATGTGAATGTGATAAAGTGAGTGTAAGAGATATATGTTTATATATGGTATCGCTACCGGCGATCAGAACTGGGGCAGTCACCCCTATCGAGGATCAAAGGTGATACCATCGTATGTAAGAATTCGAGAAAGAAAATATAATTTCTTGGAACAGGTGATTCAAGCAATTCAATCAATCGATTGAATGAAAACTCAAGTTAGGCATTAATCCCTATTTCAGACTGGTATCATCTTGACTCGTTCGTTCAGAGGGAAAAGAGATTTTCAGTTGATATTGATCGTGATATTTTGGTCGCAGTTGGTTGTAGTAGATGACCAGCCTTCGGTCAAAGAGAGATAAGCATGGAACAAAGAGGTCGATGAAGCTATACATGAGTATGGTGCTTTCACACAAGAGGGAATTTTGACCTTGGCATACCTTACGTAAGTAATAATTTTATTTTTATGTTCTTGCACTTGATGATCTTAAGTATGACTCATTCCTCGAGTGACGTTCGTAGAGAGTGATTTAGCCAAGCGAGGATTAGCGTATAACAGGGTTATGCAAGAACTATGGTATTCATTTTAGCAGAACAAGATAAGACGCGAAGAATATACCAAAACGCGGTTATCATCAATCTGTTCCATCTAATTGTTTTAGAATCATGATTAAAGTAGCAAATCCGATGATGAGGATGTAGCTGGTCGCAAACAAGAAGTATAAATGGAAATAAAGTGATGTACTGGTCGATGGGAGCGTTACTTTGAGGGTGTTGGCGCAAGAAGAATTATGTTGAAGAGTAACGGTTGGTCGAATTCATAGTGATCCGGTTTAATCGGAGCGTTCTCCGCAGTCGTCAAGCCTGCCGTATGCGAATAAGAATGGTTCACTAAAATCTATGTACGAAATTGAGTGTGTAATTGGTCGAACATGTATGAAGCCAACTTTGAAGGGTTGAACTAAGGCGTGTGCATTAGGAACATCAAGTACGTCACCAAAAGGTTTCATTACAAGGACACGAAAATATTTTCGAAATGATATGGTCATAAAATAATACACAACCATCCTCAGAGTACAAGAAGTGATCACTACGTATCAAAAGAAGAGTTTATCAGGTTATTTTTAAACTAGAGCACAATGTTATAGGAGTTTATGCGTAGACAATCGAGAATGTAGTGTGACCATGATAATGGAATAATAGGTTTATCTATAACAAGAACAGTAACTAACTGTCACCTTAAACGGTAAGCGTCGGTCAAGACAAGGGCTAGGGGATAGACTAGCTTAGAGAGGAAAACTGTTATGCAATAGCAATTCTAGCGATACAAGGAGTAAGATTATTGTTTATGTCATCATGTTTATCCGGGAGTTGATTAACTTATACCCCCGTCCTCCGTTGTCCCTCATGGTTCTATATAAGAGAAGGGAACAATCTTATGGGTCGAAATGAGGTAAAAGTCGACTATCACATTGAAATCGACAAACTACCAAGTTTACACACAATAGGGCAGAACCCTTCTCACGCTCGTTAAGCCTCACTGGGATTTGCATGCACCCCGCGTTATTATTATGTGTGCACCCATAATAATAAGGCGATTTGCATGCTTATCTCGGTGCCTCTTAATTTGCGCTAAAAGGTTCCCCACATTCAAATAGCAACAAAAGGTTTTACAGGATCAAGAATCACAATAGTCAAAGGGTTGCGTCACACTAACAGTTCAAATAACAGGGGTTGGTAATATAAGGGCTCATACTGTTGTGCCAAGTGTGCAGTCACGTGTAATGTTATACATAAGTGTACGCTAGATATACTATGCAGTAATGAATGAGAAACGAACCTTGCAGTCTGGAACTGAGTGTCATGGTCGATTTCGGTACTGTTCGGTTATAGTCTGGTTTTATGAAAACGTTTTAAAACCAAGTTCACTATAACCAATGGCTCTGATACCAAACTGTCACACCCCCAAACTACCACCTAGGGAGTGTCCCTGTTAGGCGTGTGACGAACTGACAATGAGCCACTAATTACATTGAACTCACAAGTTTCAAAATAAAACTCTCTATTAAATGATAAAATTCCAATATGAGTTTATACGAAAACCAATGTGTTCAGCGGAAGCGTTATCAAAACCATACGTTAAATATGCTCAAAACAATTGTATGAAAACCAATATTCCAATAAGTGAATCCAATCAACACGACCCATGACCACTCCAGCTACTTCAGACAGCAAGTTCCAAATCCATATAGCCTAACAACCTGCGAGCATGCAACAAGTGTATCAGACAACGCTGGTGAGTTCATAGTTTTACGAAAACGTTGTTTACCAAGTATGTAGTTAATCCATTGAAGTTAATTCCAGAAGTAATGATGAAAACAATGTTGATAATACCCCAATACAAGACGGCTTCTGATTATTTTGCCCTTTCTCCAATGCTCCTATCAAAGCATTGGTCATGACTAGGTCATTAGTTCAACACCCGTTCTCCCAGATACGGGGTGAGGTTGCCAAACCTAAGTAGCGCTACTAACTAATACCATGTTACCATCCTGGTAACCAAACAACACGGAGGGACTTGAAAGGTGATAGGAAGAGTATATTATCCAACATTCCCGTTTTTACCCAAAAGACTTGTCCCTCCCAGGAATACCCACTGACTGTCCCCAACCACCGGGACGCATGCTCAAGAAAGATGAACTCACCTTTGATTTGCTCGGTAAGATTCTCTACTTAATTACCAGTTGAACAACCACGCCCTAAAAGGGTTACCGATAACAATCAGTCTTATGCACATAAATCACATGTTTCACGTACAACAAGTCATGTATTCACTTATCACACAGTCCAGATACATGTAGTACACCCGTAAAGTTCAAGCCATAATCAGTCAATCAAATAGTCTCTAGTGTATACTTAGTTCATAGGACAATTCGTCGCATTAATTTACATACATAAATCATGCACGGTTCATTCGTTGACACCCAATAACTTAAACAAGCCCAGTCCTGATGTAGTTCTTAACACTACTCGGCCCCTTCAAGGATGTGGCCTATTATCGTTATACTAATGAATTTCTTTAATACACAAATATAATTATTTTCAGTATCCATTTTCACTTAGCAATACATAACTTTTATTATTCAAACATTACAAATAACAGTCTAACATAATAAACCTACACATATACTACTCACACATTCATCCAAACCCAACAGTAACATATGCCGCTCATTAAGGTACCCAAGCCCAGTTCGTTCCCCCCTAAGGCCGAGGGTGCGGCCCAGTTGTCATGCAGCATAATGCCCAGCCCAATCATTACAAGTAATTCACTTTGTTGCGCGGCCCAGCCAAAGATGTGTGATTTATCATATTTGTGTAATTCAAATAACATAAATGTGCGACTCTACACGTGCATTAATGATGTGCAATTTATCACTTAACCTATCCCTTAAATCGTGGCTTACAGCTACACATCCATATCAATTATTTCCCAGATTTATTGGAACATCAATCATGCTCAACACCCTATTCTTTTTGGATCAATCAACATGAAAGTTCCCAAAATAAGATAACAGTTCATCGAGGAATCATATATTATCAAACATTACTCAAGACTCAATCCATTTAATTATCCTTTCTTTTATCTTGAGAACTCATCAACATGCAGATTAAATTAATCAAATCAAATTTCTCATTTAATTTCCATGAACCTACATCACCAAGCACATCATAATTCATTCAACATAACAAACCGACTTGGATATGCACTAAATCATAATCATGCATTCCAGTGAATCATTTAACGAACAACGCTAATCATCCGTTACTACTAACAGTGATTAACAACATGCATTTATTCACGTCGGGTCCACTATCTAATCATGCCCGTTCATAGCTAACTATCGCACCCCTATATTCATACCATTCTGGTTGTATTATGTATTCCGACACATATCATCAATGGTGTAATTAATACATGATCAACACTTTTATTCATAATCACTCTAAAACAAGAAGTATCATATACCCAGCATCAAGTAGGAACATAGCCAAAACTTAACCAAATAAGCAAAAGATACCACCGAGACACGATAGACACTGACCTAGCGATGTAGAGTGAAGAAGTTGAAGAAGGTAAGGCTTCGTATGATGGTGATCACCGTTGGTTCCAAAGGAGAGGAGAAAGAATACTAGGGTTTATTGTGATTACTCCAAAACAAAACAGAATTACGTGCCCCTAACTAATGATATACGAAATCCATGAAGGGTGAGCTCAAGTGGTGTGGGCCGGACCTAAGTGTGGGCCGAGATAAATTAGAGAACTAACATGTGTGTGTGTGCTACCTTAATATGCGGCCCTAACCCAACCATTGACCCAAAAGAAAAACCCACTACACGCACAGGCATACTACAAATACGTTATATGTTAAACACGTTTATAAAAGTTACGAGCGTTTAACAGGTTCACTACAACAAAGAACGTGAATGAGAACTAATGAGTAATCGAAATCACCTTACACCAAAGTTCGGGTTGTCACAGAACACAAGCTCAAACACGCCAAAAACATTGACTAAAACGCCACATATTGTCCAAAACGCCAAAAACTTTAAAAATGGCTAAGGTTATTGCATGAAGGTTTGAAAGGAAATAGAAACGATTCATCATAAAGTTCTCTAATAGGAGAAGGGTAAAGGTAAGGATAATCAAAGCAATGCTTGGAATGAATGAAGGGGTTCAGAGGGATATCCTGGCCCTTGGGGTTCCAATGGCCAACGATTATGAAAGAAACCGAACTGTAATAAAAAGACTGAACAGAAAATTTCCGGCAGAAGATGATGATGATATTGACGATACTCCTATACCAAAACTTAGCAGTTGGGTGATGCATGAGGAAGAAGGAACGCTTGAAGTGACTTATAAAAACGGGGTGCAATATTCATTGCTAATGGAAGAAATGTTGAAGACAGGGTTGCTATCTATCATTGAACAACTCTGTGATTTAGCACCTTCAAACGATCCAAAATCCAAGGATGCAGTGATATTCAAGAATAGGCTGCAGCAAAGAAGAGACGAGCTAATGGCGTTATACGCAAATCTAAAATTTGATGATGATGAATCTAAAGAAAGTGATGAACAAAGAGATGGTTACATCTCTGATGTAATCCCACCCACGGAAGACTATTAGTTTATTTTGATTTCGTATTATTGTAATTTTATAAAATATTAATCTATGGTAATCAATTATTAACAAAAAGACCCAAAACGCTAAAAAATGACATGGAAAAAGCCATAACGCCAAAAAATTAACTATGTGACACAAAAAGAATTAATTCAACGAGAAGAAATTTGAGAAAAACAGTAAAACGCCAAGTAAATAATGATTCTAGATAACGCCAAAATTATCTTGCACGCAAAAAATAAAGCAGCATGTCAAACGCGAAAATCGGGAAAGGAGAAGAATACTAAAAAGACAAAAAAACCCCTCGGACCCTGACCATATCCCGCGCCACGTGTTGGGCCAGGATGCGTTCTCACCGTTCTCACACTTTCTGTCGTTTTCTCCTGAACCCATATATATATATATATATATATATATATATATATATATATATATATATAGGTAAAGAGTAAAATACAAATGCGCTTATCGTACGATACGTACGCGATCATCCCAGCCGTTCGATCAGGTGCAGATCTGATGCGAATTCAATACATATCGCATGTGAAAAAATGGTTAGCATGGGGTAGTGTGAAAAATGGCATGAATGTGTAGATGGACAAAATCGCATGTGGAAGATTTGAATATCGCATGTGGAAAAATGCCATGGGGTAATGTGAAAAATGGCATGGGGTGTGTAGAATCGCATGTGGAAGATTGAATATCGCATGTGAAAAAATGGCATGGGGTAATGTGAAAAATAGCATGGGGTGTGTAGAATCGCATGTGGAAAATTGAATATCGCATGTGAAAAATGGCATGGGGTAATGTGAAAAATGGCATGGGGTGTGTAGAATCGCATGTGGAAAATTGAATATCGCATGTGAAAAAATGGCTAGCATGGGGTAAGGTGAAAAATGGCATGGGGTGTGTAGAATCGCATGTGGAAAATTGAATATCGCATGTGAAAAATCTGTGTGTGTGTTACTGTTCATCTTCTTCGATTGTTGGTCGATCATTGTCAGTCTTCTTCCGTTTGACCCTTACAACTCCCAAATTAGTAGTTCTTATTATCGATATCGCACTAAAAGGAACGAAGGGAGGTTGGGGAAGAAGATTTTCAGGTTTTTGAATTTGATTTAGGGTTTGATTTTGAACTATCATCGGTCAATTACAGAGATTTATGACCTCGCAATGACGTTTAACCTTCCTGGTATGATTTGGATATATTAAAATGATTAATTTAATCATTTAAATTAGTTTCGCTCGCGTTTGATCGATTGAAGATCGTACGGCTGAGGGCATCGCGTACATAATGTATGATAAGAGGTATTGTACGTTAACCGGCCTCTATATATATATATAGGGTCAGGATCTAGAGAAAAAGGTGAAAAGTGTGAGAATTATGTGGGACGCACTTCATTAAGGGTAAAAGGGTCTTTTACCGCTCATATTCAAAACGCCGTCAAATGATAACACGCCATTCAAAAAAAAATAAAACGCCATTAAAAACGAAACGCCAAAAATTAGTGATAAAACGCGTTGGATATTACAGGAAGATGAAACAACACAATAACTGAATTTCAGTTATTAACATTTATTAGAAGAAATTCCCTCCTAAATTACGCGCCAAAAACATCATTATATAAACAAGGTAAAACATAGCTTCCATAATCAGTTAACTCTATCCATTTCTGCAAAAACATCTTTAACCAAAAACGCCAACTTAACCAAAACGCCAAAAATGGCAACAATCGTTTCGTGGAGATACACTCTGGCAATCAGGCGATTCGTCCTCCGTTTTGACAATAGAAGGAGGGTGTATGTTAAGACGGTCAGGGCTGTTTTGAAGATGGAAGAAAAGGTACATAGGGGTATCTTATCCCTTGGCATCGCTCTAGACAACGAATGCCATGAAACACATATGCTTATGAAAGCATTAACCAGGAAATTTGGACCAATCAAAGCAGATGTGAAGCCGGACCTTGTCATGACATCATGGCATTTTGATGATGAAACAGATATGGTGACTGTTACATACGACAGCGGAGAGCAGGAAGTCTACTGGCTTAAAAACATCATGATAAAGCAGGGTCTTGGTTTCATGGAAGAATTGCATAACGCCACTTGTACGAACACATAAATGGACTCAAAATTGGAGTTAACGCAAGACATGTTCAAGTGGAGGCTTCAGAATCTTCAGGAACAAGAAGCTGATGAAGGTGAAGGTGATGACATGGATGAAGATCCAGATAAAGACTCCGAGGAAGAAGATGACGCAAGTGATGGATACTTTTCAGATAAAGTACCTTCTGATGAAGGGTTTTAATTTTTTTTCTTTTTTTTTCTTCTGTGTAATCTTCTTTTTTTTAAAGATAATTAAATGATACAAGTCTCTGTTTATTTGCAAAACACCAAAAAACACTAAAAAGGTTATTGCTTACAAACGCCAGAAATAACGCCGTTATTGTATTTTGTCATCTTGGTCTGCATAACGCCATTTAAAAAACGCCAAACTTAGAAGATGGGACGTCTATCGCCTATAAACTGATAAAGCTGATCAAAACAGTAAATACAAAAATAGTAACTGAAAAGACAGTTACTTTATTACTATCATTTATTACAATAAAAAAATCTCGCCTAAACTACGCGCCAAAAAACTCCTATAAGGGAGGGGTCTATACACATTGAATTGATCAGACCTAGAAAAACAAACGCCATATCCTCTAGAAACCACTCACTTTAAAACGCCAAAAAATGTTGGTTAAAATAACCACATATGGCAAAGCATTCACTGAAATGGATTCTTCTTTTGAGGGGGTTATCTCAATAATATTTTGCTGAATAAGATGGACAAATATTCAAGAAAAAGAGACTGATGACAGTGATATGCCATCATGTGAGCTTTGTTCTTGATGAATATCGGCATGGAATAAAGGGATCAACACAAGTGTAAAATGCTATTTTGGACTCCATTATTATAAATAGCATCAAGCAAGAGTTGATCTTCAATGACATGCCACCAAACAAGAATATCACACCAAAAAACAGGATGCCACTAAGCAGCCTCGTCTGAAAAAGACGGGGTTTATGTAGGAAAATTGGCATCTAGCTAAGATATTCAAAAAAGGTTCAAAACGCCAAAACAAATTCAAGAAGAAAGAGGCTGATAACAGTGAAGATTCGGAAGAGAAATTAGATTACCATTTTTTATTTTTTTTTTATTTTCATTTTATATTGTTTTGATATCAATTTATATGTTGTTTTGTTATCTAATTCTCTATAAATAAAATACATTATTATATAAAACGCAAAAAATTACAAACACCAAAACGCTAGTAGTATAAAAACTGTTAGAACGGGTGCTGGCAAAGCACCTTGTAAAATGTATTAAACGCCAAAAAATTCATTGAACGCCAAAAAAAAATATTTGGTCTTATTGTAATCTTATGAAAATATTAATGACTCGTAGTGAATTATTATACAAAACGCCACAAAACGCCAAAAAAATCGACCAAAAAACACTATAACGCCAAAAAATTATCTATGTGACACAAAAACGATTAATTCAATGCCAAAAAGTTCAATAAATACAATTAACGCCAAAAAAAACTTATACGCCAGAAAATATTATACCGCGTTGTGAAAATAAAAGAAGATTGAAAAGACAAAAAAACCCCTCGGACCCTGATCATGTCCCGCGCCACGTGTTGGGTCAGGATGCGTTCTCACTGTTCTCGCACTTTTGAGCGTTTTTCCTGATCCCGTTTCTATATATATTATATCCAAAATATACAAGTTTTACTAGCTTGTCAAAAAGAACCTCATAAATTTATACATTTTTAGTAAAACCATTTTCCACCAACAATTTTACTGGTATAGTTTTAGGAACATTTGTAAGTAAAATTCATATACTTCTGTTAAAAATATATGTTTTTCAGTAAATATATAATTTCACTAGGTTAAAGTCCATAAACATTCCTACACACAAATAGCTAGTAGATCTACCAAAATAACACAAGAAATATATATTTCTAAGATAAACCCAAGTTTCATCCCTTTATATATGAACTTTAGACACACTAGAACATACATAGATTCTGTTCTATAAATATGTAAGTTTGTATATTAGTTTAAATGTCGAAGAATACTATTTATAATTATTAGTATGTACAAGAATCCACCAAGTCCATATTCTTGTTTTCAAAACTAGCTTCATATAAACGTCAGGTAAAAAGACTTTTGTGCAAGTGTTGTAATATTTTATATAGTCCCATATATAAAAAATGCAATATACAAGATCTAGCTTTCCAATGGCTGGTTCTTATGTGTATTGAAGAGTATATTAATACTAGAATTAATATGTTGGTCAACCTACTCTAACCCATGTCACAAAATTTTAATCAACAAATATAGATGTATATTTATACAATCACACACATACACGATATATCGTGTATGTGTGGTAGTAAAAGATTAGTTTTTTAGGAATTAGGTTCACTTTTTATTAAAAATATTAATAAAATAAATAATAACGAGACCTTTTTATTTGTGGGAAATACTAGTACAATACCAGTTACATAAACAAAATAAACAAATGTAAAAATACAATTGAATTATACCAATCTTGTTTCAAAGCCATTGCCTTTAAAAACTTCAACCGCATCTACGAGATCGAAACTCAGCTGCAAGACAAGCAAAATTGTTGACAGTTTTTGGTTGAGGCACGTGTTCAACACGCTTCCCTTAAAACAAATTCCGCGCCTCCTCTGAGACGGTTCTGTCTCCCAGGGTACAACAACCGGAATAGTATGTGTACTGCCGGAGATGACTCTGATGCCCGAGATAGCACCGGGTATAATGGTGTTTATACAATTAGGAAAATTATGAAGTTGAGAAAAGAACAATTTAGAGAGTGTTCCTCTCTAAATTTTCATGGAACAAAAAGATATCTTTTATGTACGTTTTCTTTCTTTTTCGATCGTCTATAGAATGAAGCATCATCCTCTTCTTATACTCACACACATAAAGAAGTCATTAAACCTCAATTATTATTGTCATGAATTAGACAATTAATCAATATCATTAATCTTGTAATAAAGGAGTTCAAATATCTACATAAATGGACTTTAGTGGTTCGGTCAAAATTGTCATTTCTCTTAATGACTAGAATTAAACGAGTTGAAACAGCTAGTTTGATCAAGTCCAACCAGCTGTTTTGTTTCCGATGCAAACCTGCGCGCGCCAGAACTGATCCGCCAGTCCGCGCGCCACACTTCACGGATCTCACGCCATGCCATATGGAGTCGCGCGCCACATGGATGCCATTGCGCTTACCAGGACGCCACCTGGTTATGCGCCATCCATACTCGTGCACCACTTGCACTCTTCGCCCCAGCCAATGACGTGCACCATGCGCCTAAGGAGCTCGCGCCGCATCGACATGTCATGGCATCTGCCTACGCCACCCAAGGGTGCGCCATAAGCGGACCCGCCATGTATCTGACCACGCGCTCATGGGCAAAAATACAAAGGCGGTGTGCGAAGTTCAAAGTGCACCACATTAGGCCTATAGCCCATGTCACACGCGCATGTGTGCGGGTGCGATGCACCCTTTTGGGTCCCCACTAGTGTTTGCCTTCAAGGAGTGCTCCTCATTATATACCACTTTAAGTTTTGTCATTCCACCTATGTGGGACAAGGTGACAAATCTCAATCCATGTTCCTCATCTTTGTTTGTTCCAAACATACAACTTCAAGCTTCGATATCTCATTCATCTTAGCTTTATTTGGACATTGTTTGAACACAAATCCATAAATAATTATTTATACAACACATATATAAATATTATTGATGTCCAAATATTTAGTAAAAAACTCATTTTCACTAAATTTCCAACAATCCCCCACATGAATGGAGATCGATAAACACACAAAATTCCCCGATGAAACCTCGACAGCCGAGTATTGCAGGATAGGTAGGTTTTGCCTTTGAACCTTCCTTTGTGAAGCATACTTAGCCTACTAGGGTTTTGTAGACGTGATGTCCTTAAACAACTCCCCATTTGTGTAAGCGACAATATACATTCACACAATACTTTCCCTGGCCGGGCCATCCCCTCACTATCGTGTCCTATTAAGGTCCTGGAACACTTGCCTGGTTCTGCGAGAGCTCTAGGATTGCGCACCCCACAATGCCATTCGAAGCGACCCTACTTCTCTCTCACATAGGTGATTCCTTTGAATCATTAAAAGCATTATGGCTTTCTATGATTTCCACAAATCAATTAGCCATATATTATGCTTAGCCTCACAACAATGTCACTGAATATTATAGGAATAAACTAGGACGTATTTAAACACCCTTTTATAGTTTTAGGGGGATATATGAACATATACACTAGCTTATATATAAACATATATATTAGCTATGCCCCCACAGTGACTACCCTTCGGTTCATGATTAAGTTGTCCTATTGAACCTAGATCTTGGGATCTCCAGTCAACTAGGTTAGGTTTCCCTCATGTCCCTTTTCCATGGGCTTTAGTCTCATTCCACAACTTGATCTCTTATCAACCCACTGGTTGTTGGATCCAAAATTCTTTGTTGACTTCGCTAAGTCAACAACAATAATTTTCAGTTTAGATCAGTTGTTCTAACATGTTCTTGACTTGCTAGTCACTATTGCCTTTTAGTCGATTCATAAGACTTATAACTCGTGATCTCAACCTGGATCCAATTATGTACTTTGTCTTTAGAATGACATGAAACTCAATTCATGGCTAGACACGTTTTCACCATGCCTTTGGTGTGTCATGACTGACATCTTACTGGATTTTGAATCTAACCAATTGGCATTCGAGTCCAATCTACTCTATTGACTCCATATAACCATTGTGTATTCCACTTGGTCATGCGTTTGCAATATATGCAAGTCACCCCCACATTTAAGTGTAATTGGATAGCATCCAAGTGGGGCGATGAAAGGTTCTCCCTTTCATTTCGAGTTTGAGAAAACTTCTCAACTCCCATTTCCACATTCAAATGCAAGTCACCCCCACATTTAAGTGTAATTGGATAACATCCAAATGGGGTGATGAAAGGTTCTCCCTTTCATTTCGAGTTTGAGAATAACTTCTCAACTACCATTTCTTCATACCCTAAAGGGTTTGTTTCTTAAATGGTTCCTCCCCCCACATTGCTTGCATTTTAATGAAGTTATATTTGTAGTTTTGTTTAGCAAAAAATTCATTCTTGTGTCATCACATATTTTGAATGTTTAAAGTTAACTTAATCTCCGTCGAGCATATAAATTAACAAGTATTAGTCTAGCATGCTTTAGACCACAATACTCTAGCATGTGAACAGAAGATGCATTATTCTGATTCTTCACAGCCTTAAGAGATAACGCACTATCTCTTCCGAACATTCGTTTATTAGTTTAGACACAATTAAGAAATTTTTATTTCACCATTCCAAAACCATCGGTTTTAGGAAGACCTCAAAACCATAGTTAACTCCATCCATTAGGATCATAACTCGTTTGCTTTTTATCTCCAAGGCTTCATCATTGACTTCCTAAAGACTTAAACATAAGTCTTAATCCAAGTCACTTTGATGAAATTCTTTGTATAAAATCACTTGAGTCTTGAGATATAGTCAATTAGATTGACTCTCAACCAAAGCATTCACGTATGCCTATAGTGATATATACATTTACATTGTTGTTTCATTAATACCATGTATTGGGATACTCTCCCAAATTGAGGACCAAGCCTCCACATAGTTTAAACAACATTGATGGTGGTAGAAGCATCTACAAGTCCATCACTATTGTAAATTTCCATTAATAAATTTTCTAAATTTATTAAAACATTTGCAATAATAACATGTATTTCTTTCATATGTTATATTCTTTGAAAACTTACATGTGCATTTCCATGTTGATGCTCTCAACATTAGATGACATATCTCGTTTTCATGTATTCCATCTCAAACTATACAACACGTTTCTCACGACGTTGTTATGCATTTGATGTTTGATTTGTGACTTATTACATAAGTCATGATCACAACCCGCTCATTGTGTTTGTGTAAATTACTTTTTACACTTTGTATCAAAATGTGTATCATTTTGACAACTTACTAGTAGTCCAAAATAACGGATACACCAATGATATCTAAACATCAAACGCCAAAGTGTTATTATCTTCAACACTTTTTACCGAAATAAACGCAATTATTTCATTTGGTGTCATGTTTTGAGGTACTCCCTCATCTTGGAACTCAAAAACTTGAATAATCACTAGTTGTCCAAAGTATAAAGTTGTTTACAATTAACTACTCGCAAGTAGTTAAGCAACTTATTATGTCTATAACAACATCGAGTTGTTTTTCATTAAATAGTCTCTCCAAGACTATTATATGGTTCAAGACGTTATACTTCTCGTGGAAGTATCGAATCACTTATACTTCGCAAAGACATGTTTTATTCGTCCAAAACATTTCTCATTTTTGCAAGTGTTTTAATATTAAACTATATATTTATGTTTTGATTACAAATCAAGACAATAAATCTTATAATAGTTTAATAAATAAAACAATTTCAGACTCGGTCGTTTGAAAATAAAACGAATTCACATCGTTTTAATAAATGGTTTATCATATTCAAACCATTTCTAACCGCTGTTAGATAATAACGATTATCAATCGTTAAAAAGAGTGGTTTGTATGATAACCAATTGACGTGACCGTGTCGTCCCGATCAGTCAAAAACCCAATTAAACCTAGGTAGCTAGGGTAAGTCGGGTATCGAATCCACGAAGAGCATGTGGTCAGTATTGCACGACCCGTTCGATTAGTTAGACTATTTACAAATAATGTACAAGATGATTATGAAGATTGCTATTTTTATTTATTTGTTTAGTTTTTAAAATAAATCGGAATGAACCGACAAATTGATGTTATCGAAAACAATGATTTATTAATTAAACTTGTAAACTAAACTACTTAATTGAAAACAGGAATTAAGAATACGGATCACACCCGGTTTCGGTGATTGCAAGTCCTAGGGTTCCTACATGTTTTAATTCAACTCAATTGCATACGATTAGCGGATTTAGTGTACCGTGACTTAGGTGCCAATAACTATCAACGTCCCGAAGAACGGACAAGAATGCACTTTGTAATCAACACAAGTAAATCCTAACCACGACAACGCATAACTACACATAACCATTTCGCAAAGTCATAACTTTTAACATCGTTCGACAATTTACGAATACGAAACAAATGTAAACTATTGTCAATGGTTTCAAAAATCAATACAAGTTGTCACAAAGTCGAATCAAAGAACAAATGCATAAACCCTAGAAAATACAACTACTTACACCGGGGTGAATGCGACGAGGCTAGCCGCTCATGATGTGTGACAAATCTTCAAAAGCTTGATATGGTCGATGGTGTTGAGTGATGAAGTTGAGAGCCGGCTACCTACTCCCCCTCCATGCGTTTCACTCTGCGAACCCCCTCCCCCCAAATCGATAATGATGATCTGTTGTTTAATGCTCCAATATTTGATGATGTTGGGCCGTGAGTTGGGAGCCCAAAAGTAATTATAAATGGCTGCCCAATCTTTCGTGAATATGATGAAGTCCAGGAGCCCAAAATTATTAATGTTGGATGCCACAAAATCGGATGTCCAAATCCTCACGTGAATATAGCTGCCAACCTTTATGATGATGTGATGTTGTTCTTCTAATTGATGTTAATGTTGTTTTTCTTTTCCTCCAACTCAAAAATGCCAGCCGCCACTTTCAATAAGTCCCCAAGTAGAGATGGGCATTTTCGGGTTTTTATATAACCCGGAACCGGGTCCAACCCGGAACCGGGTATGGGTACAAGTGATTGGAACCGGGTGGTTAGTGGAACCGGGTCCGGGTATAACCCGGGTACACGTTATTTTTTTTAGAACCGGTAGAACCGGGTTCGGGTACTATTGAACCGGGTCCGGGTACTGTGCAGAACCGGTTACGGGTACTGACCAGAACCGGTTCCTCTGCGTAAATTCAGAAAAAGTCGCTGACCGTTACTGTTGAAACCGGTTACGACTGAAAAGCTGTTTTTTTTTTAAATTTTGACCGTTATAACCGGTTTTGAATTATAAAAATCGATTATTTCATCAAACTCTTACCACATTTCCAATTTTCATCTTCCATCACTCTTCTTTCTCAACACAATCAAACCCGGAAGAACTATGGCATCGGAAGAACAAGTGGTTTTGATATTAGAAACCAAGCGTAACCCGGCTATTTGGAAAAACTTCGATTTGTGTTTGATGTCGGATAACCATGAGATGGCTCGTTGCAAGAATTGTGGTAAGTTCATGAAGGCGGCGGCAAACTCCACCCTCAAGAAGCATACCGACAAACATTGCCCGGTCACAAAGGCAAAAAAGGAAGAAAAGGGCGAAGGATCGGGTTCTTCTAATATGTAGTTTGGTGGATGCGTTTGTTTAGTTATGTTTGATGTCTTATGTTTTATGTGTGATGTTTGAAGTGTTATGTTTGTTTTAGGTGTTATGTTTTAAGTGTTATGTAACAATATGTTTGTGAAATAATATCTTGTTTGTGGGAAAAAAAAATCTCATATATAATCGTTTAAGTAGTACAAAAAGTCGGTTCTTTCGGTAATCATAATCGGTTATCAAAATCGTTTAACAGAACCGGTTACAACGGTCATAACAGAACCGGTTACAATAATTTATTTTTTTGGTCGTTTGCTTGAGGACGGTGCGACACTTTCACTACCGCTACGCTTTGGTGCGGGCACTTCGTTACAATCGTCTTCGGAATCATTGGTCTCTACCTCGTCTTCCTCTTCATCCTCTTCTTCAATAATCTTGTGCTCCAACTCCACCTCGTCTTCGAGACTCGACTTATGTTGAACACGATCAACGCCGTCCAAATGGTCTTTTAGGCAAATTGCCATCTCTAGCGACTCCGGGGTTAATCTTGTTCTTCTAATCGACAATACCCTACCACTAAGAGAAAAAACACTTTCCGAAGCTACCGTGGAAGCTTGGACCGTTAGTAAATCACGAGCCATGGTGGCTAAAATCGGGAATTCCGATTCTTTAGACTTCCACCATGCCAAAATGTCAAAATTATTATACTCCTCGGCCGTCATAGTAAGTGCATCATCCCTTAGTTTATATCGGCCGAGTTCACTAGATGGTTCGTTACCCCTTTGTTGTTTCGCCGTTTCGTCTCTAACGACGTTCAACATGGTTATGATGGGGTCGGCAATTGTTTGATCTTTAGAGGCCGATGATGAAGCTCCATTAAAAATTGTATGATTTTTATCCCCATATTTTTTTAAATAATGATCATAAAGTTTATTCAAAGATTCATCGAAAAGTTTTTTAGTTTTGCCTTTTAATATTGGATCAACCTCGTGCATATCCAACTTGTCGTAAATTTCATCAACTAACGCGTTAACACCCGCTACGTTTAAAATTGGGTTTAAAGCGGCGGCACATAAAAATACGGGTGGTAAGTCCAAAAAATATTTTTTAAATTTATTGATCATTGGTGTCAACATGTTCCTCAACATGTCACTTGAGTTTTCAAACTTTTTAAAATTAGTTGTTATCAAATATAATTCGGAAATAACTCGAGAACTAGTGGGATAATAAACACCGGAAATTAAAGTTGTTGATTTTTTGAAAACTTGTAAAAATTCACTTAGTGTTTGAATGTTATTCCAAGCCGTGTCGGGAAAAGGGTCGACTTGGTAGTCATCACTTAAAGTAGTATGAAATGCTTTTAAAGTGCCCATTTGTTTTAAAGCCATTTCAAACATATGACAAGTTGAATTCCAACGAGTTGGGATATCCCAATTAGGACCAATTAATTTTTGGTTAACTTCTTTACAAAGTTTTTTATAATCTTGATATCTTTCTTTACCACTTTTAAAAACATCTTGAAGCATAGTTCTAAAAGCTATAATAAAATCCGCTACAAATTTATCTTTTAAACCGTCTTGCACAACTAATATTAGTCATGGATGAATAATATTTAATCCTCACAAAAACAAAAGTGCCTTGCATGTGCGGCTTCATCATCACGCATTCTAACTTCATCGAATTAGGCGTTTTACCTGCAAAGAATACAAACACTCGCAGTAACATATTCCAAGCATATAATCACATAAAACGGATTAAATCGCGTAAGATAAACACTTTAGCATCCATGTTTCACACTCTCCATCACCAATTCTAATATGCTAATTAGAATTTAAATATTGAACAAACATTCAAAATATTCGGTTTTTATAAAGTAAACCGGTTCTAAAGCGCTCGTTAGAAATAAAACGAATACAATTATTCACTTTTGGTTTAAATGAACATTTTCTAACACGCTCGTTAGAAATGAACACAAATCTTTTCTAACACGCTCGTTAGAAAATATATAAACCGATTACAAATCATGTTAAATAGTTTATCATAGTTAACCCGGTTCTAACCCGCTCGTTAGAAATTAACGATTGGAAATCGTTAAAATAGTTGGTTATAAGATAAACTAATTCTAATACGCCCATTAGAAAATTAAACGATTATTTATTGCCATAAGCCGTTTTTGGTTTATATAAAATAAACGTTTTCTAACCTGCTTGTTAGAAATAAACAATTGACAAAGTCGTTAAATCGTTTTTAACTCGCTCGTTAGAAAATAAACAACTATCAAACTCTTTAAATCGTTTCTAACACGCTCGTTAGAAATAATCCATTACAAAATTTATTTCGAAGTTTATAAAAAAATATAAACCATTTCTAATACGCTCATTAGAAAAAAAACAAATAAAAATCGTTTAAACGTATGTGGAAAAATCCGTTTCTAACTCGCTCGTTAGAAATTTAATAGTTTAGACGAAACCGTTACAAGGTTTATTATCCAAAATAATTGTCTCCAACACGCTCGTCGGTAATTATTTAAAATAATAATATTTTCTAACACGCTTGTTAGAAAATCTAAAAGTATATTTTCTAGCACGCTCGTTAGAAAATCTAATCGTTTTATAATAAGTTAGTTCTATACAATCATCGTATCTAACACGCTCATTAGATATAAAAGATGATATTAAACTTATTATTCTATAAAATTCTAACACGCTCGTTAGAGATATAAAAAGTTTAATCTTGTTGTACTTCCACCAACAATGTTTCTAACACGCTCGTTAGAAAATATTAAACTTGTTTAAAAAATAATTACTTTCTAATATGCTTATTAGAAAATAAATATATTTCAAGACTTTTAAAACCAACATTAATATCAATTATGGTTACTAAAAGCTTATTAAAAATATATTAAACGTTACAAACACTTTTCTAAGGGGTTACAAAATAAATTTTTCTAATACGCTCGTTAGAAAATTATAGTATTTCAAAAACCTATTGAAATACATATTATTTTGTATGTGGTTCGGTTTATCTAAACACGAACACAAGCCATGAAACTCCAAAACTTGAATCAAAACGTTCGTTTTTGTAACACGGTATTCGGATTAAAAGATTGTACTCCAATCATAAAATTAATCCGACTCGATTGTACTACATATATATTTCCCCAAAAATATTTACAAGATTGTAACAAAATCCTATTAAATATTTTAACTTTCGTGAACCTAAATCCTCGTAGAGAAGGGATTTAAGATTGTAGCAACAATCTTCACGAAAATCTGTTTTAAGATTGTAGGAATTAGGTTCACTTTTTATTAAAAATATTAATAAAATAAATAATAACGAGACCTCGTTATTTGTGGGAAATACTAGTACAATACCGGTTACATAAAGAAAATAAACAAATGTAAAAATACAATTGAATTATACCAATCTTGTTTCAAAGCCAATGTCTTTGAAAACTTCAACCGCATCTACGAGATCGAAACTCAGCTGCAAGACAAGCAAAATTGTTGACAGTTTTTGGTTGAGGCAGGTGTTCAACACGCTTCCCTTAAAATAGATTCCGCGCCTCCTCTCAGACGGTTCTGTCTCCCAGGGTACAACAACCGGAACAGTATGTGTACTGCCGGAGATGACTCTGATGCCCGAGATAGCACCGGGTATAATGGTGTTTATACAATTAGGAAAATTATGAAGTTGAGAAAAGAACAATTTAGAGAGTGCTCCTCTCTAAATTTTCATGGAACAAAAAGATATCTTTTATGTATGTTTTCCTTCTTTTTCGATCGTCTCTAGAATGAAGCATCATCCTCTTCTTATACTCACACACATAAAGAAGTCATTAAACCTCAATTATTATTGTCATGAATTAGACAATTAATCAAGATCATTAACCTTGTAATAAAGGGGTTTAAATATCTACATAAATGGACTTTAGTGGTTCAATCAAAACTGTCATTTCTCTTAATGACTAGAATTAAACGAGTTGAAACAACTAGTTTGACCAAGTCCAACCAGCTGTTTTGTTTCCGATGCAAACCTGCGCGCGCGCCACACTTCACGGATCTCACGCCATGCCATATGGAGTCGCGCGCCACACGGATGCCATTGCGCTTATCATGACGCCACCTGGTCATGCGCCATCCATACTCGTGCACAACCTGCACTCTTCGCCCTAGCCAATGACGTGCGCCATGCGCCTAAGGAGCTCGCGCCGCATCGACATGTCATGGCATCCGCCTAAGCCACCCAAGGGTGCGCCATAAGCGGACCCGCCATGTATCTGACCACGCGCTCATGGGCAAAAATACAAAGGTGGTGTGCGAAGTTCAAAGTGCACCACATTAGGCCTATAGCCCATGTCACGCGCGCATGTGTGCGGGTGCGATGCACCCTTTTGGGTCCTCACTAGTGTTTGTCTTCAAGGAGTGCTTCTCCTTATATACCACTTTAAGTTTTGTCATTCCACCAATGTGGGACAAGGTGACAAATCTCAATCCATGTTCCTCATCTTTGTTTGTTCCAAACATACAACTTCAAACTTCGATATCTTCTTCATCTTAGCTCTATTTGGACATTGTTTGAACACAAACCCATAAATAATTATTTATACAACACATATATAAATATTATTGATGTCCAAATATTTAGTAAAAAACTCATTTTCACTAAATTTCCAACAGTTTTAGATTATATAAGAAAAATTAGTTTTATTATCTGTTGGGTGAAAACATTTCATCCAATTAAACTATATATTATTTTGACAGAGAAATAAAATGGTAAGAGTTTAGAAGTTCATACCAAACTAGAATAAAGGTGGTATGACTAGGGGATTGCAAGACTTGAACTTAACTCTAGAGCTAGAAAATGGTGGTGACTTGGGTGAGAAATAAAGAGAGAGAGAGAGCGGAGAGATGGAGATAATGTTTTGAGAGTTTGAAAGAAAATAGTTAAGTCTTAGATGGTGTAGGTTGAAAATTAGACTTGGTAGAGTATGGTGATTGAAATAAATAATAAAGGATGGTGGGATATGGGGAAGGCTTGGGAACCGATCTTTTACTAAGGTCAACAAGCAAACATGATATTTTTTTTATTGAGATTTGACTTAGGTATGGCTTTTTTTTGAATGGTCAACAAATGTTTTTATTAATCAAAGGACTAACAACGCATTAGCCCACGCCAAAAGTTACAACACGACCAAACAGACATTCGCTTGAACTAAACACATTTACTTGAGACATCAAAATTACACCACTCCTCCCAAGTTATTTCTTTCAATCCTGAGCGTCTTCCGATCCATAAAAACCCATTTGCTTTATTTCGCTCGATATCCGATCAAGGTTTATCTATTTACCATTGAAAACCAAATCATTCCTACTTCTTCACATAACCCAAAGAGCCACCAACATGAGACAAGTTTCCTCCATTTTGTGCAGCCATGAATATGCTTGTGCCAACCTAACAGGTCCTTTACACCAAATGCATATATACTAGAAATCTTGCACCAATGAGATACAAAATCCCATACAAATTGTGCCATTTCACAGCTGACAAACAAGTGGTTCGCATCTTTATCATGTTGATCGCATAATCTGCAGCAAACTTGACCCGTATAAACGTTCCTACGGGCTAACGCAACAAGCGTCGACACACCGTTCAATGATAATCTCCAAGCTAAGAAGTTTACCTTGGCTGGTATCTAGTTATTACACACAAAATCGTTCCCCAAATCCGAGAATCTTGTGAGTTGTAATATGTTTTTGAGGCTTTTAGCTGAAAACATACCCGAGGTGTCGAGTTCCGATCTCCAACGGTCAGTACCATGACCCACAGTAGCAGCAAACAACTCCTGGGTCAATTCCTGAAGGACCGCAACTTCTTCCAGCATGGACGGTTGTCGCGTCCAGCTAAAGTTCAACTCCACCGTTCCATTCAAAACCTTTACCCGATCCGCCATCATGACATTTTTCGACCTTTCTAGCACGAACAGAACTGGGAACCTATTGATTAAAGTCTCCTCTCCCAACCACTTTTCCTTCCGGAAAGCAATCGAGTCCCCAGCTCCCGGGATGGCCCGGAAACAATTGCTCAGATTTATCCCATAAGTTTCCATATCTTTGACACCTTGATAACTTGCTTCCAAGGGCCAGCTATGGACATCTTTCCAGGCACCAGATTCCACGCCCTTGCACTATGATGAATGCTCCAAATAACCTTTCGCCACAAATTCTCGGGGTCCGTCTTAAACCTCCACCACCATTTGGCCAAGCCAAATTCGCATCCTTTAGCGAACCAATCCCTGCCCCACCTAGCTCTTTTGGGGTCATGACACTATGCCATGCAACCCAGTTCATTTTTCCCCTTTCGGGTGTCACACCCCGTAAAAACTCCCTCCGTAATTTTTCAAGTTGATCAATTACTTGTTTGGGAGCTCTATTTAAAGAAAAATAGTAAGTGGGAAGGGCATTAAGCACCGATTTGACTAACGTCAATCTACCACCAAAGGACAACGTATTCGCCTTCCAAATAGCCAATCTTTTCTTAAATACATCGACTACCGGCTTCCAATGCTTCACTAGGTTCATGTTCGCTCCCACCTGGAGCCCCAAGTGTTTGAAGGGGAATGACCCCACCCTACACCCCAACATGTTCGCCATGTTTAGTATTTGATTTTCACTCACATTGACCCTAAACACACTACTCTTTGCAAGATTCACCCGAAGCCCTGAGGCTAAGAAGAAACATCTTAATATTCTTCTTAGGTTATGCACACTAGAGGTCACCCAGTTCCCTACAAAAATAACATCATCTGCATACAAAAAGTGGGATAAAGCCGAACCATGATTAACAAAACGAACCCCTTCATAAAGGCCAAGGGCACACGCTTTCTTCATTACCCCCGTTAGTGATCCCATTGCAATAATAAATAGGAAGGCAGACAAGGGGTCACCTTGCCTCAACCCCCTATAACATACAAATTCTTGGGTTGGCGACCCGTTTACAAGTACCGACGCCCTTGCAAGGAGCTGGAGAAAAAATTCGAATACAAGGAAAAACAAAGAGCAATTATAATACATCGACAACATCAAACTCAAGCCATTTATCCCACGCAAGGGATGTAATTTTAGCACTTTGACATAACCACACAAACGCATCCTCTTTGACACCGTCCACTAAATTCTGAACCGGATTGAATTTGCCATCGAACACTTTTTTGTTTCGAGCGATCCAGATTCTCCAAACTGTAGCGAGCGTAACGGTATGAACTATCTTCCTCTATCTTCTCGATCCTGGGTTATTATGGAGAGCATCCAAAATATCCCCCAACGAGTTTAAATTCGAGGGCATTGGGACTTTGATCCACCTAAACACTTGCCACCAAATGCAGCGAGGAAAAAGGCAATTTGCAAAATATGGGCAGCATCTTCATCTTCAATGCTATAGCAATCACAGTGCATGTTGGGCAGAATCACTCCTCTGGCCGCTAACCTGTCTTTCGATGCCACCCTATTCTGAATAGCTCTCCACGCAAGGAAGTTTGCTTTAAGAGTTGCCCAATGGAATAAAGTTTACATTCTCATTCGTGTCAAAATTCGCAGACATAATTTCTTTTCTGATACATTTAACCTAGAAATCATGGCCTTCATTATTTGGTTAGTACCACTTATCTTTACTAAGGCTGAGGTTAGTCTGATTAAGCGACTCATCAAGCTTCAAAAACTGGCCCATTTCAACTCAGTTGAAAGATTTTTGGACCATACCCAACCCCAAACAATACCCGGTCCCTCGAAATAGTATGATCTGCCACCATACCGTTTTTATTCTTTGCAATCCAAAAAAGATCCAGAAAAGCGTCTTTTAAGGGAGTCTGGGCAGCCCAGATATCCTTCCAAAAAAGAGTGCATTTGCCATCCTTAACTTCGACTTGAAGCTTCTTTTGAATGCAAAAACCCTCCGCGGCCATTATTCATCCATATTGCCTATATCCTTCCATATACCGGGGACCGAATGCTTAAACGGAATCATCTTTCTGTCTACTTGTGTACCGTGAATAGAGTATATAACCCTAGCCATTCTATCTACTTCACCATCATCCACCCCAACCCCATATAATTGACTTAGGTATGGCTTTTGGATAGTAAAATACTCAAGCATGATCCAATGGTTAAATTGTCACACCCCAACCCGCAGCGGAATAGGTGACCGAAGCATGATTGGTTGATCTAAAGCTTGTGACTTTCTATTAAATGGTTAAATATTCATTAATTCAATGTTAAAAGTTTCACATAACAAATAACCCAAATGAAACAAATACATAAAGACGTTATACAAAGTAGATAATTGACTATACGTCCATTTCTTGTTACTAAGTCCCAAGCCTATATTGATCTCCTCTTCATTCTTGTTCACCTGTATCATGTGTAAAAAGCAATTTTTGGGTCAACAAAGATTGGTGAGTGAATCGTATTGTTTTTGTTAAAAAGAATCAGTTTATTTTTGTATATAGAAAATGTGCATGTAACCAGATGTAATTGAATGTGTTGTATGTAAATGTATCAAACCTCAAGCAAACAATCAGCAAATATTGTATTGACTCAAATGAATGTATGTATGTTGCACTGGATTACGATGTGCAATCTCAACCAATAATCAATTCAACTGTATGTGAATGGGCACGGTATTATGGTGTGCTAGTTTATATTTCAAGATTCGAGCTCAATCAAACGGAGCTGATCTCGTGTGTTCGCAACGTTGGATTCCGCTCATGGTAATGGGGAAACGGACAAGCCAATGGATCCACATGTAACTGTCTCATGAATGTAATGCACCAAATGATGAACAAACAATTAACACATAACACATAAACTTCACAAGTTGGTATTTGCATGTATTAAATCATGAAAATGTAATAATTGTAATGTGACACATGATACACCCCAAAAAACATGTATTAAAAAAGGGAAATGAAAGATCCACTCACAGTTTTTGCATTTATTTGATCCTTGGATTAACCGTACGAATTTGGGGGAAAACTCCGAAAGATAAATGTTACCCTAGAATATAAACAACATAAATATACTAAACACCCAACAACCAAGTTAAAGATAACTATCGAAAATCGAAGGTAACTATTTAAGTTATTTGAGACACATACAAGTTAATAAATGCCTAGGTTTTAAAAGATGTAAAACAATTTGTTTGTACAAAACAAAGCCTATGAATTTATATAACAAAACAAGTATATCTATTTTGAAACAAAAATCTGAAACTCGGATTACCATCCTATGAATATTGTGTGTATCAGTCCATACAATCATATATATATATATATATATATATATATATATATATATATATAGGGTGGGGTTCATGCGAGAACCACCCTTATTACGAGAACTGCGTGAACCAATGTGAACAGAGGGTAATTTTGTAAATACATAATAAAATTCAAAACAGCTGCCACTCCTCCTTTTTATGGACTTCAAACAACAATTAAATCCTCTTTTTTATTCACTTCATGTCCAGATCCATCAGTTTCTACACAATTCATCATCTCAATTCACGTCACACTCCAAATCCCCCAAAATTCGTCATATCGATCTTATAATTCACACTCCAAATCCCCCAAAATTCGTCGTATCGATCGTATAATTCATCATGTATCCATCGTATATTCAAATTAGGGCTATAAGAAAAGAATCATCCATCATATATTCATGATATATCCGAAATTAAGGCAATAATAACAGAATCATTGAAGATTTCGGCACAAATAAGGAGAAACTGGCACAAATAAGGAGAAACTGAAGAACAAACATCAAATGGATTCATCATAACATGATGCTACACAGTTCTGTGAATTTGTAAGTTTATACAATTTGTTTTTGCACTTTCATATGTTAACATGATGATTAATTGTCGATTCAGATCCTTTATATGTTAATATGACGATTAAATCGTAGTTTCATACATGCGTTAGCGAAAATGGTTTGACGTATATGATGTTTTAGGGATTCGGGGTAATTGTTGTGATACACCGACTTGTAATGTGGTAGGTATGTGTGCTTTTTTTTGTATGTAGATTTTGTTACTGAATAATTTTAATTATATTTGGTGGTAATACAGAATTTGAGTTCATAATGGTTAGGTTATTCTATTGAATCAAACATTACCTGTTGATACTGTCAGTCATGTTAATGCACATGTGCACATAGTTATGCACATGTGCATAATTAATATGGTGATGATAAAGCTGATGCATAGATTGTTAACAAGGTCGTTTATGTTGATGCACATGTGCATAGTTAATGTAGTGATGATAAAGTTGATGTATATGTTGTTAACAAGGTCGTTTATGTGTATGCACATGTACATAGTGTATATGGTGATGATAAAGTTAACGTTAATGCACATATTTGTTGATAATTTATGTTTATTGATCTTAATTTTTTATTATTTTATTATTTTTTTTTGTATTTATTGTATATCAGCAATAGGAAAAAATCGAAGAAATTAACTTTTGTTTTGAAGTCAATGGATGAAGGGTCAAAAAAATGTCGGATGCAATGGAAGATGCTTATGCGACATGCAATGGAAGATGATCACGCGACAGTTAAACAAAGAGGTAAAAAATAAAAAAAATAACTTTTGTTTTGTATATTATTTTTATCGAAGCAAACCTGTTGATAAGCTCAATCATGTGCATAGTTATACACAAATGCATATTTTGCCAGATTATTTCAACTAGGTCAATCATATGGATGCAAACGTGCAGTTAGGCACATGTGCATAATTTGCCAGAATATGTTAATAAGGTCATTCATGTTGTTGTACATGTGCATAGTTATGCACATGTCCATAGCTTGCCAGAATATGTTAACAATGTAATTTATGTTGATGTACATGTGCATAGTGTATATAGTAATGATAAAGTTAATGTTAATGCACATATTCATTCAGATTGTATGTTTGTTAATCCTATGTTTTTTTTTTGTTTTGTTTATTATCGTAGATCGATAACGGAAAAAATTCAAAGAAAGTAACTTACATTTTGAAATCAAGGGATGAAGGGTCAAAAAATGGACGGATGCAATGGAAGATGATTACGCAACGGTTAAACAAAGAGGTAAAAATGTTGATTAATATTCGATGATGCAGTTGGGAGTTTATTCCAGCATTCCGTTCAGAATACATTCAATTGCGTGAGAACGAACACTGCCTAAGTTGAAAGTTATTCATTGTGGAAGTTAAGTTTAGGAGTTTTATTTGTGTTATTGTTATTAGGTACGAAGGTACAGGTTGGGATGATTTGGCTCATAGGAAAGGTATGTATGAAGCTGAGCAATGGCTGGTCAGGTTCGGTTACTTTGTGTGTTTTATTGTCTTATTAGAAGTTATGTTAATACAATGTGTTTGAGTGTTTGGTTCGGTTACTGTTGATGCAGTAACATTGAATAAGGTATTTAGTTGTATTTTGGTGTAATGTATAGATTATGCACATGTGTATTTGATGCGATTGGGTGGAGATGCACATGTTCATTATTTTTTAGTTTTTATGTTAAATGATGTTGCCATTCATTTAAACAAATATTTTATACCATATGCAAATGTAGATATAGGAAAAGACATACAAGGAAGGCAAGTAAATATGCAGATGTAGATACAGGAAAATATATACAAAAGAGGACAAGTAAGCGGAAGAATAATGAAACATTGGGCAAAGATGATAGTGAAATGTATGTGGTCAAGAAAAAGAAGGTTGAAAAATCAACATTAAAGAGGAGACATGAGAATAATGACGATATGGTGGACAACAGCGTTGATGGTATGTGTTGTAAAGTTGTGTTAATATAAAGTTGAATCTGCACATGTGCAAAATTATGTATGAAAATTATATAACATGTGTTTATGTTTTTTTTTTGTTGACACGTGTTATAAATTTGGCAAAGGATACCATACACGGGCTGACGGATGAAGAATCTAGGAAAAAGGTTAGAGGAAGAATCAACAAAGCAGGAGGAGTATTGGAGGAGGTTGAACAAATGGGAAGAAGATAAAAAAGGAGTATTTGAGTAATCACTAGGAGTGTTGTAGGTAGGTGGTTGGTGGAAACAATATTTCTTGTTTTTGTTTTAGTGGCATTGACGGTGATATTGAGTGGTATTGTGATACAAACAAGTTTGTATTTTGAAAGATGATGTATGCACATATGCATAGTTTTGGTTAATTTTAGATGGTGGTTGATGGTTTAGTTATATTGGTCAGTTGATGATGTACTGTGTTGTTTGGTATCGTATGAGGGTTATTGAATGCACATGTGCATAATTTGAAAATGTATACATATTGGTAATTTATTTACGTGTTTGGTATGGTATGAAGGTTTTTGGATGCACATGTGCATAATTTGAAATTGGTATACACATTGGTAGTATATCCATGGATGGTAATGTTGATGACGATGTAATAGGTTGTTTGGTATTTTATGAAGGTTATTAAATGCACATGTGCATAATTTGAAAATGTATACATATGTGTAATATGTTTATACATTTGGTATGTTAGAGAGGTTTTTGTATGCACATGTGCATAATTTGAAATTGGTATGCATGTTAGTAATATATCCACAGATGATAATGTATATGGAAATGAACTGGTATAGGTTATGTTAAAGTGGTATGTCATATGCACAATTGCATTATTTAGAATAATAATACATGTTAGGTGTTCAGGAATTAAAGTACATACGATTTTGTTTAATAATTGAGTGAGAAAACAACATCATCCATTCAATCATAAACATCAGAAATTTGTAATCATAATATCAGAATACATAGTTTAAATGATGTTTAATCGAGTAGTTCAACGTAAACATGTAGGTCAAATTGAATGTAAAAAGGTTAAATTAAATGTAAACAATAATTCAACATAATCAAATTGAACGCAGTCGTTTCAAATTAAATGTAAACAAGTTCAACGTAGACGAGTGTTTCAACTTGATTGTAAACAGTTCAGACTAAATGTAAAACAAACAATAAAAACAAAATGATCGATATTTGACGACGAACTTAATCAAATTTAGGATGTTTGGTTGCATTATGACGTCTGGATGAACGTATAAGGGGTTGTTCATGTACATTTATGTATGTAGGGTCTTCATAGTCATCGTAAGTATCTTCATCAGTATCATTATCATCATCATCTTCATCAATATCATTAGCATCATCGGAACAAGAATCTGTTTCATCTGTCCAGAATTCTAGTAGCAATGGTAGCAGCTTCATTGTGTATGAATGTTCCTGAATGTTCCTGAATATAAAAAGAATGTCAAAAAGTGAATAATGAAATGGTAAAAAAATGATATTTAATAAGGTAAATGTTATGTGTAAGAATGTTGTATAAATGATAAACATATTATTGGTGATGATTATAGGGTAATGGTGACGTGATGCACATGTGCATGATTATGTACTGATATTGTGAACAAATTATTGTTGATGATGATAGGGTAATGGTAACGTGTTGACATGTGCAGGATGTAGATTATTGGTAATGGCTATATGGTAATGGTAAAGTGTTGCACATGTGCATGATGGTGTATTTATAGGGTAATGGTAAAGTGATGCACACGTGCAATATGGTATAGTTATAGGGTAATGGTAAAGTGCTGCACATGTGCACATGTGCATGAGCAAATTTTCAGCGGATGCATAATATTTCAGTGGATGGACATCAGGTTTAAGCAAATGGACAGTTTTGTGAATGGACAGATTGTCAGTGAATGAATCAGCAGCGAATATACTTGTTTTTCAGTGAATGAACCAGCTTAAACAAAATCCTAACTTTGAGCAAATGAACTTAAATCTGAGCCGATGAAGTCTAATCTACGGATGTACTTATTCCTAATAAGCAGACGAGCAATACTGCGAATGAACGTTAATGCAACGGATAAACAATTTAATCCAGACCCGTTAAATTCGATCTGTTAATTCTGCATATATAGTTAAAATCTGCAGATTGATTTAACTTATGTAGATGGAAGATTCAGCGACTGGACAAATATACTGCGGATGGTGTAATCTATGCGGCGGATGTACTTGAACAGTGAATAAACCAATTTCTGTGAATAAACTGATTCCATCGAATGGACTGAATTGATTCCAGCAGATGAAAGTTTTGTTTCTGCGAATGAACTAAAATGCAAATGAACTGATTCTAACAGATTTGGGTTCGTGCTTATGTAACAATGTACTTGATCTTGGTCAGTGATTGTGCAAACAGACAGCATAGTAACACATTCACTTGCGAACCGATGTAGATCTGTCACAAACTGATTCAATGCAACAAACAAAATGTAGATCTGTAAATGAAAACCTGGATTCGTGTGAATATGTAACTTGCATATTCGTATATAACCAATCAGATTGTAAATACGAATGAACATGAGTAGATCCGTATGAATATTCAATACACAACACTTCGTATAAGTATATGGTAATGGTAAAGTGTTGCACACATGTAGGATGGTGCATTTACAGGGTAATGGTAAAGTGCTGCACATGTGCAAGATAATGTATTTATACAAAAAATCACGTCCGACACTCGAATTGCATCAACAATTCTCAATTCTCAGGCATCACCAGTTCTCAGTAGTTCGTCTTCATCCCAATTACATTAATAACAAAAAAAATTAATACAATGATTCATTTGTGCATAAACTCAGATTTAATTACTAAAAAAATAATAAAAAGAATACTAAATAATCAATAGCTTCTAACCTTTTTGTTTAACATTCACATATTCGCCTTCCGTTGCACATGTGCATGATGGTGTATTTATACAAAAATCATGTCTGACACTCGAATTGCATCAACAATTCTCAGTTCACAGGCATCAACAGTTCTCAGCAGTTCGTATTCGTCCCGATTACATCTGTAGTTCGTCTTCGTCATATCGATAGCAACACACCATAAACCGTTCGTCATATCGATTTCACCATCTGATATTCCAAAATTCGTCGTATAATTGAAATTTTTGCTCCAAAATTCGTATTGTAATCGATATTATTGCAGTATGAACGTGAGCAGTGGCTAGAAATACAGAACAGGATCGCGTGTAAGAGACGATCTCTCGAATGAAACCCTAGAATGTAAGAGACGATCCTCAATGTATACAATCTCCGTCGTGAAATTGGAGAGATAAGTCGCCGTCGTAGATCGCCGTCGTCAATGTATACAATCTCTCGAATGAAACCCTAGATTGTAAGAGACGATCTTGAACAGGGCTGGAAATACAGAACAAGAGAGCGTGTTTTTTATTAGATGCCACTTAATTACAATTTTGCCATGTGTTCACATTGGTTCTCGTGATTCTCGCAATAAAGGGTGGTTCCTAACGGATCTTTATCCTATATATATATATATATATATATATATATATATATATATATATATAGGGGAAAGATAAATCGAAAACCCTTGTGAGTTGAGAAAACCCAAATAAACCCTATGTAACATTTTTATTTTTTTTTTCTAAAAAAAAAACAGGGAATGTAATATAAATGTACACGAACCTATTTATGAAAAAAAAAAAACGCTTACTAGTATTTTTTTAAAAAATGTTGAAAATTTGTATGTTACATTTTTTTGGACATATATATTATGTAACATGAAATTTGTAACATTTAAAAAAAACTACTCGGTGTTTTCTTGTGTTTCTTTTTTAAAAATGTTCAAATATATGTATATTACATTTCCTATTTTTTAGAAAGGTTTCTTGAGTTTACATGGGTTTTTTTACAAATGTTTCGTTTGAATTTACAAAACACAAGTGAGTTTTCTCTATAGCCTTCCCCTATATATATATATATATATATATATGTATATATGTATATATATATATCTATATAGGTACAGGATCAGGAGAAAACGGTGAAAAGTGTGAGAACGGTGAGAACGGATCCTGGTCGGCCATGTGATATAGCACTCTAAATTACGTGTGGGGGTACGATTGTCATTGTTTAGTATTTTTTTCAACGTTACATTTTTTTGGACATATATATTATGTAACATGAAATTTGTAACATTTAAAAAAAACTACTCGGTGTTTTCTTGTGTTTCTTTTTTAAAAATGTTCAAATATATGTATATTACATTTCCTATTTTTTAGAAAGGTTTCTTGAGTTTACATGGGTTTTTTTACAAATGTTTCGTTTGAATTTACAAAACACAAGTGAGTTTTCTCTATAGCCTTCCCCTATATATATATATATATACATATATATATATATATATATATAGGTACAGGATCAGGAGAAAACGGTGAAAAGTGTGAGAACGGTGAGAACGGATCCTGGTCGGCCATGTGATATAGCACTCTAAATTACGTGTGGGGGTACGATTGTCATTGTTTACTTCCCGCTAAATAATGGCGTTATGATTCCGTTGCAAAAAAAAATTAAACAGAAATGGCGTTTTCATCGTTATGCTAGTTTTACATGGCATTTTTTTAAAAAGTATTTTTTTACGAATAGCGTTTATGTTTGAATGGCGTTCTATTGATATTCAACAGATATGGCGTTTTTGTGTTTTTTACTTGTTTTAATTTAGTTTTTAACCCTTTTTTTAATGTTGTTTATGTTTAAATGGTTACTATTTGTTAATTATTCTAATCATGGCGTTTTCATTGATTTGCATAAATATTATCGAAAATCACACAACGAAACATGTAGATGCAATAATCTAAAAAGCAAAACACATTAGTTAACATTAAAATTATACAATCCATGGTGTTTAAGCTAATCTACATAATCTACCATCCTTTGTGCTATTCTCTTATCTGTTGTTTCATACATTTCACGTATCCCCCCCCCCTAAAGCAAAGACTTTTGTTACAGATTTTGTCAAACGTGTTCTGATTTCATTTTCGCTATGAAGCAGGATTTTTACAATGTATTTCGCCCTCAGTTCATTTAGCTGTCTCTGCTGTAGTTGATTTGGGGCATCTTCTTTTACCAAACCACTTCTCCAACCAGCTATATCCCCCATGTATGTTTCCATATGCCTCATTGTGAAAACCCCACAGTCGACCATGCTAGACGTTGTCCTCCAACCCATCTTTTGTCTGACAATGTCCGCCGACTTCATGATCTTATGCTTTGGGTGTTTTTTAAGACGCAAGTAGTTTGCAAAAGCACCGTGCTGCAGTTTCACATTTTTTTGCATATATTAGTTTGGTGTTTGTCAACATAGTTCCTATATACAAAGTTTTTAAGATACTTACCAACTTTTCCACCCATCCAGCATACTTTTTTTCGATGCTGAGGTCATCCCGGTTACCGTTGTTATCTAATACATCAACTCTTTCGTGTTTTATGTTCAAGCAGACAACATAGAAATGTCTTGCCCATATAATTGGCACGAATACCAGTTCATAATCTTTGATGGTTTTATCTTTCTGGTCTCCTTTGAAACGAGCATTTTTCATAACAGTTTCCATGTTTCTATTGAATTCTTTGTATCGTAAATTTACTTTCGTTTTTTCGTCGTATGCCGGAGTATTCTGTAATATTGAGTACCACATTTTAAAAAACAAAACAATGTCCTAATATAATTTCATCAGTTAAATATAGCAAAAGAGTTACCAGCATTAATTCTGTGCAAAATAACCTTGAGGGTGATTCTGGAGCCTTGTATCTCTCTTCATAGTTCAGGATATGTGCCCAACATAGAATAATTGTGACGTGTGCATGAAATCCTGGTTTCATGCTCTCACAAAGCACCCTCATGAGAAACTTTTCTCCCATCTTGAACACCTCAGTCCTAAAAAAACATCATTTGGTGTTTTAGTTATACAAACTCATTCTATTATAATACATGGCGTTTCGAGCGTTTTTACATGCATATTCAAGTAAACGTGATAAATGGAAAGTTTGGCGTTCTACTTTGAGAGAATGGTACATACTCGTATTCGCCGCATCTAGTGAAGATGTATGTGGCAACGTTATTTTCATGGTTCGTCCTTTGTCCATGTATAACCACTTGCCTCCTTACATAAGGTGACAAACATGCCCTGCTCAATTTCTTATCTCTCTTCTCCTTTTCACCCACTGTCTTTTTGTTTATATTTTCATCTTTTTCATCATCTTTATCAGCTTTTTCATCACCAGGCATCTCTTCAGGGTTTAAAATTGTATTTTCTTGCATCATCTTTATGATGTCTGGAGTTTTGTCCCCATCACCCTTCTCCTACACATCTGACCTGTTTGGCGTTTTTGGTGGTGATGTGTTGTTGGCGTTTTCATCTTGAGGTTTATTGGGTGTCTCTTCCTCTTTAAAAGTTTCCAAGAGGTTTTTCCCAGCTGTAGATGGTGGCTCCTTATATGGCGTTTTATCAAACACTTCACCTTGTTGTTCAACACTTTTGTTTACCATCTCCCCTTCAGTTTTTTCTAGTTTAGTGATGAATGCCTGACTGTATTGTGTTTCTGTTGGGGGGATGTTTGGTGTCTTATCAAATACAGGCATTTTTGGGGTCTCTTTAGCAGGTTGCAGATGTTTTTTATTGCTTTAATTGCTTCATCCACCATCTTTGAATTATCTAGACCTTCTTTTACATCAATCATTTGTTTTAGATCTTGTCCAGGCAGCTCCAAAACCTTAGCAATATTCTTTTTAATTATTTTTCCCCATTGTATCTGGAAATGTGATATTCAAGTGTCTTGAAATCACAATTCCATCTCTCAATATCGTTTTCGTTTATATCTTCATCTGATAATATAGTATCCTCATCATCATCATCATCATCATATATGGGGGCTGTTGTAGCAGTTGAGGGTTCGGCGTTTTGTTCTTCGGCCATATCCCTTTCTTTTTCTACTCACGTATCCCCTTCTCCTTCCCCTTCTCCTTCTCCATCCCATTCTCCTTCCCCTTCCGTTTCCTCTTCTCCTTTTCCTTCTCCTTCCCCTTTTCCTTCTCCTTCTCCTTCATTTTCAACTTCATTGGCGTTTTCATCAACTGTTTCCACTTCAATGGCGTTTTCTATTCCAGCCATATCTTTCTCCCATTCTCCTTCATTTTCACCTCATCCTTCTCCTTCTCCTTCATTTTCAACTTCATTGGCGTTTTCATCAACTGTTTCTACTTCAATGGCGTTTTCTATTCCAGCCATCTCCTTCTCCCCTTCTTCTTCATTTTCACCTCCTAGTACAACCTCATTTTCAACCTCACGTTCATTTTTACCTTGTTCTCTTTCAGCTGGCACTTCCTTGGCGTTTTCATCAACAAATTTTGAGATGTTCTCCAACAATGTCAGACATTGTGAGTATTTAATGTGTACCAGGAGGCTGTTTGGGTATTCAGTTTTTGACTGTTTTAACAATGTACTCATTTTATTGTAACACTCTTCTAATTCTTTGTATGCCCCGTCCAATTCATCAGCCATTTTCTGTTAAATTAAAAAAAAAGGATTTTATTAATCATGGCGTTTTGTGGTTTTTATTAAATTTATTATTTGAACACACACCTCTTCAGTTTCATTGTTTTGTTCTTCTTCATCAGCAAAAATGTTGTCATACTGTGTTACTCCTCTGACAAGAGCATGGTTCCCTGATGCAGAAACTTCAAACATCATTTCCCGGCTTTCTCTATCCTCATTCACCATCCTTTGAAGCGAAGCCTCTTCATCCTCAGTATCTTCATTCTCATTCTCATTCTCATCATTGATGTGCATGGCGTTTTGCGCATCAGGGTAGAGCCCAGCATAATCACAATGATCATCATGATCAAAACCATCATCATCATCAAACTCATCATCATCCTTATCAGCATGGTCATCAACATTGTCAACATCATCTTCATCTTCATTCTCAACATCATCACCATCAGCTTCATCATCAACAACAACCTACATTTTTCTTGTTTTTTGGGTTTGCCTTTCTTAGCCTTTTTAACTGTTTTCCTTTTTACTTCATTGCCAACAAGGCGTTTTGCCATTGCACCCTCAAACAAGTCAAGAGTATCTGTTGTAACCCACTCAATTGGGTATCCTTCTTTTCGGTCCCATTTTTTCTATTGCAAGCATCGTTCACCAAGGCAAGCTGTAACAAAATAGATTATTCAAATGCCAGATATTTTAGGCGTTTTAATGACACACAGATGATATATGTTATATAGGGAAATTTTATTCTTACACAAGTATGATCAATGGCCCTGTGTAATGCTTTGTTGGAGACCATGCGGTTTTGGCGTGTTGCAAGCATTGGATGATATAACTACACCAGTTCGTTTGGTTTATTTGAACGTTTGGTTTAAGGTTGTGCAAGAACTGTTTGTTGACGACTGCATTATCACTTGCATGCCCCATTATAGTGAAGAATGCTACAAGGAAATTTAGGCAGAAGTCTCTCCCGAAGCCATGCATCACAGGCAAAATGTCCTCAAAGTAGAGCTTCACACTTGGTCTGTTAACCCAGTCAAACCCTTCGAACTGTGCTTTCCACTCAGCCACCACCTGGTCTTTAGTTGTTGGTCTTTTTTTCATGTTCACGAGCACCCTTCCATTCGGTATACCTGTTAAAGAGTTTATCAATTCTTCATTCATATGTACGGTATGGTTGCCAACGTTTATGGTGTTTGTCTTTTCATTGTAATTTTCAACCAACCAGTACCAAGCATTGTCGGTACGGTGTCTATTTTCAACTTTAGTGTAGCACCAAACCCCATTTGTTGTACTATCTGTCTTTGATTTTGGTTTAGATTCATAAACCAACCAGTCAAGTTTGTAGGTTTTACTCTTGACAAAACCCTAGCCCCACTGAACTCATGATATGGTTCTTCGTCAACCTCAACATTCTGACTTAATGCCTTCCTCTTATTGGCGTTCTGGGCCTTGCCAGTGTGGACATTTATTCTCAATCTCAACCTCTCTTCGCCTATAAAAAAATGAGTTCATGGCGTTTTATTTTACGGCGTTTAATAACATAAATGATACATGTATGGCGTTTCATAAATCAATCACAGATGATAGATGTTGAATAAGACAATAACAGATGATACATGGTGTTTATAACACAAATCATACATGTTTTGGCGTTTAGTAACAAAGCTATCAAACGATACATGTTTAGGCATTTAGTAACACACGAATGATATATGTTTTTTCAATAAGACAATCACATATGATTCATGGCGTTTAATAACACAAATTATATACGTAAAATTTCGCTCTCATACATTTTAACATTGTTAAACAAACGATACAAATTTTGGCGTTTTGGTATTAAAATATCAAAGTGTATTTACAACATCATGAAAAGTAACAATCTGTACTATGTTCTCTTGTTATCTTCTTTCGTTGCTCATTGGGTTTTTGGCGTTTTGGAGCAGATGACCTTTCCCCTTCCACACTCATAGAAACTGCAAATTTATTGTTAAAATTAGAACGCCAAAAGCAGAATAAACTAGCACAATGTAAATCGAAGTTAACTCACTATGTTTTTTGCCTCTGGATCTAGTTTGATCTTTCGACGTCATAGTATTTATTGTTTCGTGTTTTCTAGGGTTTTCGCGTTTTACGTTTGTTTTGGAGAGGTTTCTCCGGGAAGTATATATGTTTCGGTCACGCTTTGATGTGTTTTGTAGATGAACAATTACCTTTTTGCCCTTATGGAAGCGCGCCCACTTTAAAAAGTTTATGTTATTTACGAAAACGCCACCGCGCCATCTAGTCCATAGATTGTTTTGATCTGACGATTCATAATTGTTCTCTCCGTTCTCACGCTTTTCACCGTTTTCTCTAAATCCTGACCATATATGTATATATGTATATATATATATATATATATATATATATATATATATATATATATATATATATATATATATATATATATATATATATATATATATATATATAGAGGATTAGGTTCAAGAGTGAACACTAGTGTATCTTGCGAACTGAGTGAACTAATCCTGGCCATACACGTGTGTAAATCAATGGCCAGAATTTGATGATGAAATACACTAGTTTATTTCATGATTTGATGATGAAATCCTAGCCATACATGTGTGCAAATCAATGGCCAGGATTTGTTCACACAGTTCGCAAATACACTGGTGTTCACTCTAGAACCCCACCTTATATATATATATATATATATATATAGGGAGAAGATCATGAGAAAACTACATATATATGAGAAAACTAGAAAACTAACTAAAAGCCACTAAAAAGGAGTGGGGAGACTTTAATGAAGGAGGGAGGACTTTTAATGAAGGAGGGGTAAAATTGGAACAAAAAATATAACTTTTCAAACATTTCCCATTTCTCCATACATTATCATTTTAAAACAAAAATGGCACCATAAGATCACAAATTTTCTTATCTTTCATTCAAGTATATTCGAGCATATTTTTTATGACATAAAAAAAGATTTACGGTGTCGTCTTGTTTTCAATACTATTATTACAGTAGTGCACATGTGCAATATAACATGTACTACAATGTGCATTACATGCTTAAAATTAGCTTTTTGAGTCTAATTTAGCTTTTAGTGTTAGTTTTTTTGGAGGTTTAGGATTAGGATTAGGTTTTTGTGTGTGTGTGTGTGGGGGGGGGGGGGTTTAGGTTTTTTGGGGTGGGGGTGGGGGGTTTAGGTTTTTTTCGGGTTTATGTTTAGGGTTTAGTTTTAGGTTTTCGGGAGGGTGGGGGAGGGGGGTTTAGGTTTTTGGGGGGTGGGGGGGGGTGGGGGGGTTAGGCTTTTGGTGGGAGGGTGAATTTAGGTTTTTGGGGGGTGGGGGTGGGGGGTTTAGGTTTTTGAGAGGTGTCGGTGGGGGGTGGGTTAAGTGGTTTAGACTTTCCGTATTAGTGCACATGTGCAGTACATCCAGAAAAAATTTTTATTATTTTTTTTTGAATATTTTTTTCCATATATAAAAAGTAGCGATTTTGGTTTTCTCATTTAAACTAGTTTTCTCATGATCCATTCCCTATATATATATATATATATATATATATATATATATATATATATATATATATATATATATATATATATATATATGTATGTATATATATATAGGGGATCGCTAAAATGAAAACCACCTGAAGTTGTAAAAACCATGAGAACCACTTTATGGCCCTTAGATCAACTAGATGAATGGATGTGATTAAAAGTAGTTAATATTGATATTAAAAGTTTTTTGTCTTATTATGTCTTTAATATTATAATACAAAAGGGTATTTAAGTAAAATAACTTTATTTTGTCTTTTTATATATATTAATTTTAAATTACCTTTTTTGTTCTATTCATTAATTACTTTTATTATTTTTATTTTTTAAACATAATTTCTTTATTAAAAACATTTTTAAATTCAGATTTTTTAAAAAGATTTTTATACTTTTTACAATTTAAGTTTTATGTTAAACTTTTTACGTTTTTTTGACGCGCCGTTTTTAACGCCGTTTTTTAACGCGCCGTTTTTTTACGCGCCGTTTTTCAAGCGTAACGTGCCGTTTTAACGCTGTTTTTTAACGCCGTTTTTTAACGCGCCGTTTTTAACGCGCCGTTTTTAACGCCGTTTTGTTACGCGCCGTTTTTTACGCGCCGTTTTTTTTAAGGCGTCGTTTTTCTCAATCGGCGTTTTTATAACACGCCGTTTCTAACGCGCCGTTTTTTAACGCGCCGTTTTTAACGCGCCGTTTTTTAACGCGTCGTTCTCAATCGGTGTTCTTAACGCGCCGTTCTCAATCGGCGTTTTTAACGTGCCGTTTTTAACGCACCGATTTTTTAACGCGCCGTTTTTTAACGCCGTTTTTTAAGGCGCCGTTTTTTAACGCCGTTTTTTACGCCTCGGTTTTTTAACGCCGTTTTTTAACGCGCCGTTTTTTTTACGCCTCGGTTTTTTTCGTTAACGATTTTTTTTTACATTTTACGCACCAATTTTTACGTTAACGTTATTTTACGTTTTATACGTCGGTTTTTTACGTTTTACGCCCCGGTTTTTTACGTTTTACGCGTCGGTTTTTTACGTTTTACGCGTCGGTTTTTTACGTCTTACGCCCCGGTTTTTTTACGTTAACGTTTGTTTTTTACATTTTACGCGCCAATTTTTACGTTAATGTTATTTTACGTTTTACACGTCGGTTTTTTACGTTTTATGCCCTAGTTTTTTACGTTTTACGCCCCAGTTTTTTACGTTTTACACGTCGGTTTTTTTACGTTTTACGCCCCGGTTTTTTACGTTTTACGCGTCGGTTTTTTACGTTTTACACCCCGGTTTTTTTCGTTAACGTTTTTTTCCGTTTTGCGTTTTACGTAAAACATTTTACGTTTTACGTTAAACTTTTTATGTTTTTAAATTTTACGTTTTATGTAAAACTTTTTACGTTTTAAGTTTTACGTTAAACTTTTTACGTTTTACTTTTTTAAGTTTTACGTTAAACTTTTTACGTTTTACGTAAAAGTTTACGGTTGAACTTTTTTTCCACAAAAACTTTTTTACACGAAAACTTGTTTACGCAAGACGAACGCACCCATAAATCGCAAAGCCGGTAGGTGTCTCGGATAGATTTTTATCGTCATCGACGGGGGAAAAGAATATAAAAAAACAACAACAAAACAAAAGTGTATCTCGAAAAAAAACAAAGTTTTGACTCACGCGTCGTTTTTTACCCGCCGTTTTTCCGCCCGTCTTTTTCACGCGTCGTTTTTTAATGCGCCGTTTTTATGCCCGGTATTTTCACGCGTCAAAAGGTTTACGTTTTACGTTAAAAAATTTTCGTTTTACGTTTTACGTTAAAAATTTTACGTTTTACGTTAAAAAAGTTACGTTTTACGTTAAAAACTTTACGTTTTTACACTAAAAATTTAACGTTTTACGTTAAAAAGTTTACGTTCTACTTTAAAAAAAATTACGTTTTATGTTAAACTTTTTAAACTTTTTACGTTTTACGTTAAAAAGTTTACGTTTTACGTTTTTACGTTTTACGTTTTTATGTTTTACGTTAAACTTTTTACGTTTTACGTTAATAAAAAGTTACGTCTTACGTTAAAAACTTTACGTTTTTACAATAAAAAGTTTACATTTTACGTTAAAAAGTTTACGTACGTTAAAAAATTTACGTTTTACGTTAAACTTTTTACGTTTTACGTTTTACGTAAAATTTTTTACGTTTTACGTTAAAATTTTTACGTTTTACGTTAAAGTTTTTACATTTAACGTTTTACATTAAACTTTTTACGTTTTACGTTTTACGTTTTCCGTTAAACTTTTTACGTTTTACGTTTTTACGTAAAACGGACAGAGTTTTCTCTGTTTTTGGAATAAGCCGACAACTCAAGTTGTCGTTATCTTTTCAAAACTCAACAATTTTTTACAATATAAACATAATATATAAAATTTCTATCAAAATGCCAAACGTAACAAGCCACTAAAGTATCGGTTCGAGCTCGGTGCGCATTAACTAAATAAAATCTAAACTAACGTAATAATAACTCGCTACGTTTAAACTGTACCAGTCCTCAGTTGACCATCTTTGACTTGTTTGACTGCTGCTGACCCGAACCGAGTCTGTTGACTGCTTTCGTCCCAAACCAAAAACCCAAAACTGACCGAGAATCGCGAAATTGACCGGAGTTTGGCTCAGATTTCCCGAACCCAAACCGAGAATCGCACCAGATCTGACCGTTGAGCAGCTGATGACCGAACAGAAAACTTTGAGTCATTGGCATTGTCATTCTTACTTGGTAACCTGAAAAATATCACAATTCTTATAACCATCACAAACATACATACACACACAAAAGGAAAAAGATTAGTAATGTACCTTTCAGGAAGTTTGACCACTTCTTCACATCTGAATGCAACCCCTGTGCGCTAATCAGTTCACCATGTGTACCCATTTCAACACACTGACCACCATCCATCACAACAATCAAATTTGCATCTTCCAAATCAAGTTTACTGGTAACTTCCAAATCAAGTTTGCTGTCGATGCTAACCCAAATTTACCCACCTATCGAACATCAAATTAAATGTTTTAGAATAAAATGAAGTGTAAGAACATATTGGTTACGGAACAACCGTCCAAATCCCCCAACCGCTGCCGCTGTGAGCGGCGGCTCCGCCGCTAGACCGACGATGGTGGTGGTGGTCCGTTCTTCTATCGAAAGATGAACCGACGATGGTGGTGGTAGGACAGCCGTTCATCTAAACCGACGATGGTGGTGGTGGGAGAACCGTTCATCTCTCTCTCTTCGCCTCTGCCGCTGCGTATCTCTCTCTCTCGTCGATTTCTTGGACCAGCCGTCGCTCACCACCACCACCCGACGATGGTGGTGGTGGTCCGTTCATCTATCGAAAGAAGGGGTGTGACCGGAATACCGGCACCGGCAGTCGGCCGGTGTGGCTGTCAGACAGAAGACGAGGGAGAGGAGACAAGGAATTGAGAAATGAAGTGTGAGATCATTCTCTGTGTTTATTTGGAGAAGATGAACCATGGATTTGAGAGATTGAATTGAGAGATGAGAGATGAAGATGATAATAGATGAAAGAGATGATAGAGGAGAGAGGTTATAAAAAGTCAGTGAATTTAATTGAAGAGAGGGGGGAAGATTTGACATTTGGGGTAAATGACTAAAATACCCCTTTTTCTGATCGGTTGAGAGTGGTTCTCATGGTTCTTACAACTGGGGGTGGTTTTCATTTTAGCGCTCCCCTATATATATATATATATATATATATATATATATATATATATATATATATATATATATATATATATATATATATATATATATATATATATATATATATATATATATATATATATATATATATATATATATATCCAGTTGTAAGAACCGCGAGAACCAGTTCCTAGCCATTAGATCTTCAAGATCAATGGATGAGATTAAAAGTAACTAAAAATAATATTAAATACTTTTTGTCTTATTATGTTTTTAATATTTTAATCCAAAAGGGTAATTTAGTAAAATTACTCTATTTTGTCCTTTTGTTTTTATTGTTTTTTATTAGTTTTTTGTATTATTATATTAGTTTTTATTTTTTAAACATAATTTTTTTTTATTGAAAGCATTTTTAAATTCAGATTTTTTTAAAAGATTTTTTTATACTTTTTACTTTTTACGTTTTTACGTTTTCAATCATCGTTTTTTTAACGCGCCATTTTTACGCCGAGCTTTTTCATGCGTCGTTATTTTAACGAGCCGTTTTTTACACGCCGTTTTTTTCAAGCGCCGTAACTTTAATGCGCCGTTTTTTACACGTTTTTTTGATGCGCCGTTTTTTACACTTTTTACGTTGAACTTTTTAAACTTTTTACGTTTTAAGTTTTACGTTTTACGTAAAACTTTTTACGTTTTACGTAAAACTTTTTACGTTTTACGTAAAACTTTTTACGTTTTAAATTTTACGTTAAAATTTTTACGTTTTACGTTTTACGTAAAACTTTTTACGTTTTACGTTTTACGTTAAACTTTTTACATTTTACGTTTTACGTTAAACTTTTTACGTTTTACATTAAAATTTTTACGTTTTACGTTAAAATTTTTACGTTTTACAAAACCCAATGTAAACAACAAAGACCTACCATATCATGTAACCAACAAAATCCAATGTAAACAACAAAGACCTACTATATCATGTAACCAACAAAAAAAAATCCAAAAACATCTTAAGCAACATATCATGTAACCAATAAAACCAAAAAAAAAAAAAAAATCCAAAAACATCTTAAGCACTTCTAAAGGTGATTGGTGTATTTACATGGGTCACCGGAACCTACATCGGTTGGTATTGTCGTCGCCGACCGGATCGGAGCTCCGACGTACCCCCACTATTACCGTCATCGTCAGCCACCACCGACTCCACCTTTACTGTCGGCGCCGCTGTGCCGTTGCTTCGTCGGCTGCCATCGTCGGCCACCACCGACTCCATCATCATCAATCAAATATAAAAAAACAGCATCGTCATCTTGATTCATCATCATCCGACTTCAGTACGGTAAAAGGAAGCAAGAGGGGGGGGGGTTACCTTGACACTCGTCGAAACAACCTAGACCGCCGCCGCCTGTGTCTCTACTGCCGCCGCCGTGAGTGTCACAGCCCCTGATCCCACCTTGGGAGCGGGAGCCGTGGGCCAGTTTCGGTGGTATCCTGTTATTGTCTAATTTGGCAACGGAAATTACATCAGGACCGTAGTTAGGAAATATTTTATCAGAGTAAAATACCACATTTTCATAATATTAAACACATGGGTAAAACCCAAGTTTTCAGTACACATATATTCATAGGGATACACCCTATTTTATTTAAGAAAAACATCTATTTCTTTTTAGGTAATTTTATTGCTACTTTTCCAAGCCTCCAGTGCTGTCCAGCTGGCTTCTATTTGGCTTTCACATTTTGTTACCTGAAACGCGTTTTAAAAACATTTTGTCAGTGGAAAATACTGGTGAGTGAATCCCAGTTTAATCAAGTTTAATTCAAATCATTGTACAGTATTGAGGGCGCATCCGCAATTACATTTCTTTCCAAGTCATATCAATTACCACCACACGGTACTGTCGTTCCGACTTATGGTCATGTTACTCCTTTACCATGTGGTAACAAATTTTGAATACAAAACCCCAAATTTACCGACTGTAATTGTATTCTTACAAATACTCAATAACCGCTATTCGCATGGAAAGATATTTAAGGTTTTGTAAAAACAGTTCACAAAATATGTTTACAAAAAGAGGATTAACTCACATTGCTGTCTTAGGGTTTTCAGTAAGGATTTCCTGGGAATAATCTATAAATTACACAAATGCACGTGTGTTAGTATAGTAACCCATTTTAACATTAGTAATACCCTCCCCGAGACGGCATTCCAACGTCGGGCAGAACCACGACAGCCGTTACGAAACCCTAGATCAATCGGGCAGAGTATCTAATACGTCTCCAGGGGTTATGATACTTACATCGTAGCAGAACCTCGCAATTTAGGGGGTATAATACCCGAGTATAGCTTATACTTGTAACACCCAGATTATAATACTAATTGTTTATAAGTTAGAACCATACATTTCGTGCCAAAACTTCAGAGTTTACCAAATGTTTTGAAGATTTAAAAACCAACTAGCTACAACATTCACATGTTTAACCTACCAAACGATGTTCAAGGTAAAACTACGAGTGTTTACATAGTACAAAACAAAAGATCAAGTGCGGAAGCGTTATAATATATGTGTTCGGTTCGACTCGATTGCTTGATCATCATCCTTTTTCTTGGTACCTGAAAACTAAATATTTTAAACAAGCATTAGCATTATGATTCTAAAATTTCACGTATTCAGTCAAATTCGAACACGTTATTCGAGAGATTAAAATAGAAATCACATCGAGCTGGGCTCCACCGTAATTTATGGTGTCACCGTAAATTATGGTGGCTTCTGGACAATTTGGAACCTACCATAAATCAGTAGGTTCCCACCGTAACAGTATACTGGCCACCGTAAATTACGGTACCACCGTAATTTACGGTGTGCCCTGTACAAAACCCCCTTGTTTCAAATGCAGTTTTGCTGGTTATTTCCGAGCGTCAATCAGCTTAATCTCATATAAATTGTTAAGCGACTGGGCTAATTTCTCCATACTTGTATTTTACTTATGATAATACTCAACTATTCTCATGAGGGCATGTCTACGGATTAGCTTACAAACTAAATTACAAGGCATTTAGTTTGTCGTTTGTGCTATTGTCGTGCATCAAATATCTAAACTTTAACTCCTATAATAAGAGCAAAGTTTCTTAATTTGCTTATGGTGTTAGCTACACGGCTTACACGTCATGTAAATCATGCATTATGTAATAATGTCTTGCTTCGTGCTTATTACCAAAACTTGTTTGACCCGTTTGGGTGCTGAATTTACACACCATTCAGGACATGCAAGATTTCATGCTTATCACTTGTTTTGACCCGCTCACTTGTTTAAGACGCAAAGTCTCTTTCGTGACACAAGGGTCTATCCTGTTTACCATGCTTTATACTATGACATAAACAAAATCAATAATTAACCTTTACGTAACGAAACGGTATTTTCGTACCTTTAGAGCACGCCCTTTCCCCGTGGATTCCCTTCGACTTGTCCGCTTGACGATCCGGACTCTTTGCCTAGAAATTTCAGTTTACAACATGTTTAGAACTCTTTTTATGACCACAATCATATCATTATGGACCATTATCAAATCTGCGTTTCTATCAACATTTTACATTTAAATCCTCACTTAGGCATTTCAACAAACACCTAACGGGTCAGATTTTCCTACAATCATTACCAAGTTCATATCTTGTAATTTTCATCGAATTTCACTTTAATTAAACGACTTTGCACATATCTTATCATTAACATTTCAGAAATCACTTCCAAATTTCAGATTGTGCTAGAACAAGAGTTTTAAATTCTGCATTTATCAAGTTTCTTGGAGTTCACTACTCACCTACAATGGGGATTATGTAACCCTACAAGTATCATACAAGGTTATGTCAAGAAATCATCTAGGGTTTGATCCTAAACCTCATAACCCTTCTAATTTCAGCCATGCATCAACAATCAAGTTGAATTTCTTGTTTTTCACACTTAACCTAGAATTCAAGATGAACAAAATATCAAGATTTTACATACCTTTATGATCCTCACTACAAGGGGATCACTAATTCGTGTTCAAGACTTGATTTAGAGCTGATTTGAGGCTTCAATTTAGAGATTTGCTTGATGTTAGGGTTTAGGAATGGGGGATGTCGCCCCTGCTTGTTCTTTGATCGACCAGACTCCCAATTTTGGGATGTTTGGTTTGTTTTGTTACTATTAGTAACATAATTTGAGTTTTTGACAAGTTTAAACCCTCAATTTTGGTAAAACCTTAAGTTTTAGTGTTTTAGCCCTATTTGACTTATTTAAGGACTTGTAATTAACTAGGTTAAAACTCTTAGTTAGTTGACTCTTGTTTATTTATTCATTTAAAATCTTTAATATAAGGATTTATATTTTCGGGGTGTTACAAGTCCACCCCCCTTAAAAGGGGTTTCGTCCCCGAAACCGAATCACGTACCGAATAAAGTAGGGTAAAGTCGTTGCATCTCCTCTTCAGATTCCCATGTGGTATCCGCCCCTTTCTTGTGTTCCCATTTGACCCTCACTTGGTTAATCTCTTTGTTCCTTAGGGTTTTCACCTTACGATCTAAAATCGCAAAAGGTCTTACCACATAGTTGAGGCTGTTATCCACCTCGATATCATCGTAGTGGATATGAGCGGTCTCATCAGCCAAACATTTTCGAAGATGTGACACGTGGAATGTGTTATGTATCCCACTCAACTCTTCGGGTAATTCAAGACGATATGCTACTTTACCAACCCGTTCAGTGACTCTAAATGGCCCAATAAATCTTGGGCTTAGTTTTTCCCTTTTTCTGAATCTAATAATACCCTTCCATGGGGAAACTTTCAGCATAACCATATCGCCAACCTGAAATTCAATTGGCCTATTTCTTTTATCTGCATATGCCTTTTGCCGGTCTTGAGCCGCTTTTAAGTGTGCCCGAACTATGTCGATTTTCGCATTTGTAGTTCGGATGATATCGGCAGGTGCTAGCCCCCGCGGACCCACTTCTACCCAACATACCGGAGTCCGACATTTTCTACCATATAATAGCTCATACGGGGCCATTTTAATACTCGTGTGATAGCTATTGTTATATGAAAATTCGACCAAGGGTAAATGGACATCCCAACTACCTCCAAAGTCAATAATGCAAGCCCGCAGCATATCTCCCAACGTTTGTATTGTTCTTTCGCTCTGCCCATCCGTTTGTGGATGGTAAGCAGTGCTAAGGAACAATTTAGTTCCCATTTGTTCTTGGAATTCACGCCAGAATTTCGAAGTAAACCGAGTATCTCTGTCTGACACAATGGATATCGGTACCCCATGCCTTGCTATGATTTCATTGGTGTATACTTCCGACATTTTCTCAGACGTATAAGTCTCACGAATTGTAATGAAGTGAGCACTTTTAGTTAACCTATCCACGACTACCCATATGGCATCAAAACCACGGCTTGTTTTAGGCAGTTTGGTCAATAGGTCCATCGTAATTTGTTCCCATTTCCAAACCGGGATTTCTAACGGTTGAAGTTTACCATATGGCTTTTGGTGTTCCGCCTTAACTTGTAGGCAAGTCAAACACTTTTCCACGTATTTCACGGTGTCCCGCTTCATTCCGGGCCACCAATAGTTTTGCTTCAAGTCATTATACATCTTGGTCGCTCCCGGGTGAATGGAATAACGGGATTTATGAGCTTCATCAAGTAGAAGCTTCTTAACCCCACATGTGTTAGGGACCCAGATTCTATTAAAAAGAGTCTTTAGGCCGTGACTGCCTATCTCAAGGTCTTTAACTTGGCCGATAGTTCTTTCCTTTTTCCAGTTTTCCGCCTTTACAGCTTCATCCTGTGCTTCTCGAATTCGTTCTAGTAAGCTTGAAGTCACAACAAGTTGCATTGATCGTACCCGTATCGGGGTATAATCTGCTCTGCGACTCAGCGCATCGGCCACTACATTGGCCTTCCCAGGGTGGTAATGTATTTCACAATCGAAATCTTTGACTGTTTCCAACCATCGCCTTTGTCTCATGTTTAATTCCTTCTGATCGAAGAAATATTTCAAGCTTTTATGGTCGGTAAAAATTGTAAATTTTACCCCGTAGAAATAATGCCTCCATATCTTTAAGGCAAACACCACCGCCGCCAATTCCAAGTCGTGAACCGGGTATTTCTTTTCGTGAACCTTCAGTTGCCTCGAGGCGTAGGCGATGACCTTACCTCGTTGCATCAAAACACACCCGAGCCCTAAATGGGAAGCATCCGAGTAAACTTCCATGTCGTCAGTCCATTCCGGTAATGTCAACACCGGAGCGTGGGTCAACCTTTCTTTGAGCGTTTGGAAAGCTTCCTCTTGCTTAACGCCCCATTCAAACTTTTCCTCCTTGCGAGTCAATTTGGTCAAAGGCAAGGCAATTTTGGAGAAATCCTGTATGAATTTCCGATAATACCCCGCAAGCCCTAAAAAGCTTCGGATTTCTGAGGGGTTTCTTGGAGGGTTCCATTTTGACACCGCTTCCACCTTGGACGGATCCACTAGTACTCCATCGGTACTAATGATATGTCCATGAAATTGCACCTCTCTTAGCCAGAAAGCGCACTTAGAAAATTTTGCATATAGCTTTTCTCGTCTGAGGGTGTCTAATACTTCCCGCAAATGGCACACATGCTCAGCTTCATTCTTCGAATATACCAAAATGTCATCGATAAATACGATTACCGACTTATCTAGCATGGGTTTGCAAACCCGGTTCATGAGGTCCATGAAAGCCGCGGGTGCATTTGTCAATCCAAAGGGCATTACAAGGAACTCATAATGCCCGTACCGTGTACAAAAGGCCGTTTTCGGGACGTCTTCCTCCTTGACCTTCAATTGGTGATAACCAGGTCGGAGATCAATTTTGGAGAACCAACTTGCTCCTTGTAGTTGGTCAAACAAATCATCAATTCTTGGAAGTGGGTGTCGATTCTTCACCGTGAGTTTGTTTAACTCTCGGTAATCAATACACATGCGCATACTGCCATCCTTCTTCTTCACGAATAAGACTGGTGCGCCCCACGGAGACACACTCGGTCGGATAAACCCCTTGTCAAGAAATTCCTGAATTTGAGACATCAATTCTTGTAACTCCGACGGTGCAAGTCGGTATGGTGCCTTGGCCACGGGTTTCGCGCCCGGAATCAACTCGATTCCGAACTCTACCTCCCGTTCTGGTGGTACCCTCGGTAGTTCTTCCGGAAACACATCTTCATAATCTCGCACCACCGGTACATTCTCAATTTTGAGGGGTTTTTTTTCCGTTTCGCTCGCGTATACCATATAGGCCTTGCATCCATGTTTCATGAGTTTATGGGCTTCTAGCATTGTGCATATCACCGGGTTACCTCCTTTTTCACCATATATTGTAACTTGTTTTCCACTAGGAGACGTCAGTTTTATTTCCTTTCGGAAACAAACCACTTTCGCGTGGTAACGGGATAGCCAATCCATTCTGACTATCACTTGGAATTCTCCCATCGACATCGGAATCAAGTCTATTGCGTATTCCTCGTCATCAATGTTCATTGTGCAGTTTTCACATACATCGCAAACAATAAAGCTTTTGTTATTACCTATCTCTACTTCTAAAGGCATAGGTAATTTTGTTAGAACAAATGAAGGGTGCTGAATAAACCCATATGAAACAAAGGATTTATTCGCACCAGTATCAAATAACACACGTGCGGGAATTGAATTTACAGTGAATATACCTGAGACCACGTCAGGTTCGACCTTTGCTTCAGCAGCGGTCAATTGGAAAGATCTTGCTTTTGCTTTCGAGGCTTCACCTTTCGAGTCTTGCCCTTCTTTCTTTCCAACCAGTTCCGGGCATTCCGATCTCTTGTGACCCGTTCGGTAACAGTTGTAACAAACAGTCACTTTCTCCGGGCATGATATAGCCATATGTCCCGTTTTTCGACATATGGGACAAGGCTTATCTTTGAAGCGACATTCACCCTTATGATTCTTGCCACAAATCTTGCAACTTGGTGTACCACCCTTTGTATCTGATTTCTTCGTTGTTTCATTCGTTCTTGCTTTCTTGGCAGGGCTTGGATTTACGTCTTGCGCCCTTCGTTCACCTCGTTCTATACTCTTTTTCAATTCGATTTCCCTTTCCCGAGCGGCATTGACAATCTCGGTAAGGGTCTCGTATTTTGAAGGGGTGATGAACTCCCTATACTCTGCACTTAACATGTTATGGTAGTAATAAACCTTTTGCTCTTCATTCGTTATCAGATCATCGCAGAACTTCATCTTGTCCATAAACATCCCCGTGATCTTGTCTATGGATTCACCTTTGTGTCTGAGTTGCATGAACTCTTCCTTGATCTTGTTTATGACCGCTTTGGGACTATGGTGTTTAAGAAACAGCGTCTTAAACTCCTCCCATGTCATGGTCTTAGCCGCTTCACTTCCAATCTCCTTCTTTTTATTATCCCACCAGTCTTTTGCCTGACCTCTTAATTGACCCGTGCCATAAGCTACGTAGTCATTCTCATCGCAATGAGTTCTCTCGAATACTCCCTCGATATCACCTATCCATCGTTGACACACAATTGGATCAACCTCCCCATTATATATAGGTGGTTTACAAGCCATGAATTCCTTGTACGAACAAGGCTTTCGTCCTCCAGATTTTTCCTTTGTTAGATTCGAATTATCCTCTAGCTTCTTGATTCTCTCTTCTACTACTGATAAAACCGTATTTTGGATTTTATCAATGAAGTTCGATAAACTGTTTTCGATCGCCTTTCCAACCTCCTCGGCAATCACTATTCTCATTTGTTCGGTGACTCTTGGCACCGCTTCACCATCACCTCCGCCCGCCATCTTTAGTACTGAAATGTTTACATATATTGTTAAACATTCCATTTGTAACACATGCTTTACTTGTTTTGATTTCATCAAGTTCATAACTTGATTTAATCATTCTTGTTTCATGCATTTCTTGTATTTGAGTGAGCTTACACACCCTTTTCGTGCATATTTGTTCATGATTTATTTCTATATTCTCTAATTTCTACTTAAACGATTAACTCTTACCGGATGCTTGATCAAGCTTGAACCGAACACTTATTGGCAACCTTGGGCTCTGATTACCAACTTGTAACACCCAGATTATAATACTAATTGTTTATAAGTTAGAACCATACATTTCGTGCCAAAACTTCAGAGTTTACCAAATGTTTTGAAGATTTAAAAACCAACTAGCTACAACATTCACATGTTTAACCTACCAAACGATGTTCAAGGTAAAACTACGAGTGTTTACATAGTACAAAACAAAAGATCAAGTGCGGAAGCGTTATAATATATGTGTTCGGTTCGACTCGATTGCTTGATCATCATCCTTTTTCTTGGTACCTGAAAACTAAATATTTTAAACAAGCATTAGCATCATGATTCTAAAATTTCACGTATTCAATCAAATTCGAACGCGTTATTCGAGAGATTAAAATAGAAATCACATCGAGCTGGGCTCCACCGTAATTTACGGTGTCACCGTAAATTATGGTGGCTTCTGGACAATTTGGAACCTACCGTAAATCAGTAGGTTCCCACCGTAACAGTATACTGGCCCCCGTAAATTACGGTACCACCGTAATTTACGGTGTGCCCTGTACAAAACCCCCTTGTTTCAAATGCAGTTTTGCTGGTTATTTCCGAGCGTCAATCAGCTTAATCTCACATAAATTGTTAAGCGACTGGGCTAATTTCTCCATACTTGTATTTTACTTATGATAATACTCAACTATTCGCATGAGGGCATGTCTACGGATTAGCTTACAAACTAAATTACAAGGCATTTAGTTAGTCGTTTGTGCTATTGTCGTGCATCAAATATCTAAACTTTAACTCCTATAATAAGAGCAAAGTTTCTTAATTTGCTTATGGTGTTAGCTACACGGCTTACACGTCATGTAAATCATGCATTATGTAATAATGTCTTGCTTCGTGCTTATTACCAAAACTTGTTTGACCCGTTTGGGTGCTGAATTTACACACCATTCAGGACATGCAAGATTTCATGCTTATCACTTGTTTTGACCCGTTCACTTGTTTAAGACGCAAAGTCTCTTTCGTGACACAAGGGTCTATCCTGTTTACCATGCTTTATACTATGACATAAAGAAAATCAATAATTAACCTTTACGTAACGAAACGGTATTTTCGTACCTTTAGAGCACGCCCTTTCCCCGTGGATTCCCTTCGACTTGTCCGCTTGACGATCCGGACTCTTTGCCTAGAAATTTCAGTTTACAACATGTTTAGAACTCTTTTTATGACCACAATCATATCATTATGGACCATTATCAAATCTGCGTTTCTATCAACATTTTACATTTAAATCCTCACTTAGGCATTTCAACAAACACCTAACGGGTCAGATTTTCCTACAATCATTACCAAGTTCATATCTTGTAATTTTCATCGAATTTCACTTTAATTAAACGACTTTGCACATATCTTATCATTAACATTTCAGAAATCACTTCCAAATTTCAGATTGTGCTAGAACAAGAGTTTTAAATTCTGCATTTATCAAGTTTCTTGGAGTTCACTACTCACCTACAATGGGGATTATGTAACCCTACAAGTATCATACAAGGTTATGTCAAAAATCATCTAGGGTTTGATCCTAAACCTCATAACCCTTCTAATTTCAGCCATGCATCAACAATCAAGTTGAATTTCTTGTTTTTCACACTTAACCTAGAATTCAAGATGAACAAAATATCAAGATTTTACATACCTTTATGATCCTCACTACAAGGGGATCACTAATTCGTGTTCAAGACTTGATTTAGAGCTGATTTGAGGCTTCAATTTAGAGATTTGCTTGATGTTAGGGTTTAGGAATGGGGGATGTCGCCCCTGCTTGTTCTTTGATCGACCAGACTCCCAATTTTGGGATGTTTGGTTTGTTTTGTTACTATTAGTAACATAATTTGAGTTTTTGACAAGTTTAAACCCTCAATTTTGGTAAAACCTTAAGTTTTAGTGTTTTAGCCCTATTTGACTTATTTAAGGACTTGTAATTAACTAGGTTAAAACTCTTAGTTAGTTGACTCTTGTTTATTTATTCATTTAAAATCTTTAATATAAGGATTTATATTTTCGGGGTGTTACAATACTATCAGAAATTAGAGAGTGAATTGAAAGATTTGGGCGACGGAAACTGAAAGCCGATGCCCTTCTTATATAGGGCCTGATTCTGGTCCTCTCGTGGCCCGCGTAACACAAGCACAGGGCCTACGTGGCCCGCGTTGACCCCAGGTCAAAGCGTAGCCCATCCGGATCAGCTAGTAGGCTCGACATGTGTTGGGCCACGTGGCGGCCCAGGGCCGTGCCAGGCCTTAAGTTGACGCGGCTCGCGGCAGGCTTGGGGTGGGGCTTACGCTGCCCGCCTCAGCCCAAAAATTCAATTTTTAATTATTTTTAATACTATTTAATATATTTGAGGCCCGTTTTCGCATATGGGGTGTATTTTGGGACATATCGGGATATTTTTAAAATATATTAGGGTGTCGGAAAATTTATGAGAGTGTTGGTTTTATTTAGAATTGTTACAGTGAGCGGCGGCGCTACCGCCGTCCACCGTCTTCTCTGACTCCTCTCTCTCTCTCATTCTCTCACTTCTCGCTCCTGAAACAAAAACATGAACATTAATATGATCAGGACTAACTGAACCAAAAATACAATAACACCACAATTTTGAATTCTTGTTATCTTGTAAAACACACCCACACATATATTAATTAAGCCATGTAGTAATCTACTGTTGAAAAATGGTTATCTACTCTTCAAACTTAGTTGACCACTTGACTTGAACTAAAAGAAAACGATTTCATAAGATGAAGATGTTGAAGATGAAGATTCATCTTCATCAGACAGTTTCAAAGAATAAATGAAGAGAGATAGTGAGATAATAAAGAGACAGATGACAACTGACATTTGAAAGTGATTTATAAAGTAAATTACTTAAATACCCTTTTTGTTGGAATAATCTGATTGGTGGAGAGTGGTTCTCGCGGTTCTTACAACTGGAGATGGTTTTCATTTTAGCGCTCCCATATATATATATATATATATATATATATATATATATATATATAGTGTGTGTGTGAGGTTCATTGGGAAACACTAAAAAAGTGGGGAACAGTGGGGAACCGACTCAAACGAACTCCGATTGGACTCATTCCAGCGGTGTTGGAACCGTCTCGTCGAAACCTAACTAGGATCTCTTAACCCTAAACCCTAAATCATAACCCCTAAACCCTAAATATATTAGGGTTTGGCTTTTAGGGTTTAGCTTTAGGGTTTAGCCTTAGGGTTTAGCTTTAGGGTATAGCTTTAGGGTTTAGAGTTTAGCTTTAGGGTTTAGGGTTTAGCTTTAGGGTTTAGCTATAGGGTTTAGCTTTAGGTTTAGCCTTTAGGGTTTAGCCTTTAGGGTTTAGCTTTTAGGGTTTATAATTTAGATTTTACGGTTTAGCTTAGGTTATAGCCTTATTTTTTAGCTTTAGGGTTTAGAGTTTAGGAGTTAAGATTTAGGGTTTAGGGTTAAGAGATCTTAGTTAGGGTTCGACGAGCCGGTTCCATTGCCGCTGGAATGAGTCCAATCGGAGTTCATTTGAGCCGGTTCCCCGCTGTTCCCCACTTTTTTAGTGTTCCCCAATGAACCTTCCCCTATATATATATATATATATATATATATATATATATATATAGGGCTGGGCTCTATAGAAAACTCTATCTTTTTAAGAAAACTATGGAAACCCAATGTCATCCATTGATTATCTTTCATCACACTTGATCAAGGGCTCTCTTAATTTTGGTAAGAATTATATTTAAAAGAAATGTTATAATACACATTAGTACAACTGGAAGGGCATTTTCGGTAGAAGAAAAACACTTTTTGGCATTGGAAATGACAAAACCCACTTGTGTAGTACTAGTATCATCATCTCTCTCCTCTTTCTTCTAGTCAAATCTTTTCAATACACTATTATCTCTCTCCTCTTTCTTCATCATGTGAAAGAGAAAAGCTTCATGGTCTTCAATGGTGATCCTTCAATGGTGATCTTCATTTGAAGATAATTTCAGCATCATGTGGTCTGAAAAAATCACAAAGACACACGCACGAGTGCGTGTGTGAGAAGAACGATGACAAGATGAATGTTTTTAGAGAGAGAAAGTTGATGTTTTAGATAGAGAAACAACAATCTTTATCACAAAGACACACGCACGAGTGTGTGTGTGAGAAGAAGGTTTGAAGTTCTTCTTCGTGTTCATTGGATGGGTATAGATCCGGTAAGTGTTCTTGAAATACCATTTCACACTTGATTTTTTGTTGAAATGGTTGTTAATATCTTTTTGTGTGCTGAAAGTGTTTTAGTAATGGTTAATGGGGTATCCATTGTTAATGTTCATGTATTTTAAATAAATCAAAAACTTTAGGATGAGATTTTGAACGTGTTTTTTTGTTGGTTTGGTTGCTTGTTAGGGGCTTTTGATCTTAACAGTAGCTGTTTTTTTGTTGGTTTGGGTTGCTTGTTTGGGTTTTTGATCTGAACAGTAAGTGTTTTTTGTTTGGTTGCTTGATTCACAGACTCAGGCCCATAACATGTGTTAAGCCCCCTGTTAGAATGTTATATAACATGTGTTGATTTACAGAAACAAACCCATAAAGATATTCAATTGACAAGCTGGATGGATGTACGCGAAGTTAATGCGTGTTCTAGTAATGGTTAATGTTCATGTATTTTAAATAAATCCAAAACTTTAGGATGAGATTTTGAACGGGTTTTTTTGTTGGTTTGGTTGCTTGTTTGGGGCTTTTTGATCTTAACAATAATTGTTTTTTTGTTGGGTTACTTGATTTACAGAGACAGACCCATAACATGTGTTAAGCACATGTTAGAATGATATATAACGTGTGTTGATTTACAGAAACAGATCCATAAAAGATATTGAATTGACAAGCTAGATGGATGAAGGCGACGTTAATGCAGGGACATTGAATAAGTCACAGCCTTTGGGAAAGAAGTTTTCGTTCATTTATAACATGTGTTGGTGGTTCATGCTGTAACAGAACACCATGATGTAACCTGACATGTATTCATGTATAACATGTGTTAAGCCCCTGTTAGACTGATATATAACGTGTGTTAACCTTTTGTTAATTAAAAAAAAACAAGTAATATCTATTTTATTTTTGTTGATGTTTAAAATATCCGATAATGTGGATACTGAGCGTAAAACTTGTACAAGTAATAAATGTACAAGTTAGTATGTAACGTGTAATATGAAACGAGCCATTTATGGTAACACATGTACCAGTAATTTTGGAATATATAATATGAAACGGGTCATTTGTTTTGCACATTTTGGAATGTATAACATGTGTGAAGCCACTCTTATAATCTTTTTGTAACCTGACATGTATTCATGTATAAGCTAGTGGTTTACAAAACACCATGATGTGTATATACTGATCTAACATGTTAATATCGTAATCTTGTTGTAACCCACTTGTATACATATGATAACATGTAAGCATCCATTATAACCCGACTTGTATTCATGTATATGAAAGTGGTTTGCAAAACACCATGATGTGCATGTACTGATCGTAACACGTGTACAAGTTAATAACTTAATATGGAACATACTAGTTAATATTGTAACACCGTATACTTGGGATAACATGTGTTAAGCCTCTGTTATAATCTTGGTTTAACCCAACATGGTGTCATGTATAAGCTAGGGGTTTCCAAAACACCATGATTTGTATATACATACTGTAACATGTGTTACGCGCCTGACATGCATAACGTGTGTTAAGCCTCTATTATAACGTGTGTTAAGACTTTCAGAATGGATGCATAAACTCCAATAGTAACTTAATAACATCATAGTATACCTGATATAACGTGTGTTAAGCCTCCTTTTTAACGTGTGTTAAGACTTCCAGAATGTGTTAAGTCCATCCGTTTTAACATCATGTACTAGACAAAACAATAAGACTCTCACATTACATATTACTAGTAAACGAAAATACATAGCACTAAGAAAAATGGTGGGCCGTTTACTATACCCATAACGGTATAACTGATATAACGTGTGTCAAGGCTCTATTATAACGTGTGTTAAGATTTTCAACAAGTTACACATAACATGTGTAATGTACTGGTAAACTTGTAAAAAGCTACATTGCCTACAAGCAAGTTACACAAAAATGGATGCATAGACCCAAAAGCAACACAAATATGCTAAGGTCGACTTCAGGGCAGAAGTTCGGAAGGCCAGGACATTTTTAACAACATGTCCTAGACAAAATAATAAGAGTCTCATATTACATATTACTAGTAAACGAAAACACAGATCACTAAGAAGCGGTGGAGCTTCCATTGACGGTCTGTCTTTGCTGTTTATATGCTACCTTTGCTGACTCATCTCTTACATAAACTCCATTAACCTATTCCAACAAGCTGGTCATTAACATATATAACAAAGGGTCGTTACATATGTAGTTGTAAAAAAATGTAACATGTGTAGCTACGGGTTGTAGTAATAGGATATGCCATCTAGTAGAATCACCACCTGGTAAGGATGAAAAAAAAGACAAACATTTTATTGAAAATAACAACACCGAAAATCAAAGAACTCATAAAAAAAACTCAAAAGTAATGAATCTAACATCAAATCTGCTTCAAACCCATATGTTTGAAACACATATAGATCTGAAACAACTAAGAAGACCGGATTTTTGAAGAAAGAAATTGGGCACACAAAAATTTCTTCTTGGTCTTGATTTAAAATTTTGAAATAAACAAACGAAGCTCTGAATTTAAATCTATCAAATATCATAAAAAGTATAAATCTAAACAAATTACATAAATAACAAAAGTAAGATCTTTAAACATGTTTCTCTCACACACATTTGTGCGTGTGTTCTTGGTGTCCAGATGAACAAGATGAATATTGTTGTTTCTCTCCCCAAAACATCAGTTTTCTCTCTCTAAAAACAGAATTAAAGATGTGATGAGAGCAACACCTTACTTTCTTTTCTTGAAGAGCTTCGATAGTTGCTTCGATCCTCAGATTTGGTGGCTTCAATAGAAAGGAATGAGTATAAGATCTACATCTAGGTTTTTGAGAAATGGTTTGTTCAAATCTGAGAAAATTGAAAAAAAAAAGTGTTCTTGATGTTTTTTAGGGAAAGAAAGATGAAGGAGTTGGTAAGAGGGTGGGGTGAAGTACAAAACTTATGATGGTGAATGAAATGACTTACAGTCATGTATTGGGGTGTGTGTATGAAATGATACAACATGTGTAAAAAGACAATCCTACCCTCCAAAGCTCTAAAATCATATGTTGATGTGGAGCAATCTAGACCACACAATAGGGTTTGCAAAGTTTTCTAAAAATCTAAGGTTTCCTATGGAGCATTACCCTATATATATATATATATATATATATATATATATATATATATATATATATATATATATATATATATATATATATATATATATATATATATATATATATATATATATATATATATATATATATATATATATATATATATATATATATATATGGGGGAAGGTTCAAATGAAAACCACTTTTTATTGTGAAAACTCGAAAACTATTATTTTTTTTTTGCAAACCAAAATTCGCAGGTTTTTTTATATAAAATTTTTTTTTTTTGTGTAGTGCACATGTGTAATACTACACATGTGTATTATTACACATGTGCACTACACAATTTTTTTTTTTTTTTGAAAAACAGTTTTTTTATATATAAAAACCAGCGATTTTTATAAAAAAAAATTGAAAAAAAAATTTGTGTGTTTTTTAGGCTTTTTTTAATTAGTTTTCGAGTTTTCACAATAAAAGTGGTTTTCATTTGAACCATCCCCTATATATATATATATATGAGTAAAGTGTAAGTTCATGTTTATTAACCCGTGATAAAAAATAAAAGTATATATATTTTAGGTTTATAAAAACCTATCTAATAATATTTGTTAAAATCGGAGGCTCTCATGATTGTGTTTGTTTGTATAAACTGATCATTCAGAGAATATTAAACAATGAAAAGTGCAGCGGAAATGGATACAAACTTTATAAACACAATCAAAGAGGAAAATAGTATGATAAACAAATGCTTTTCATTAAGTTGAATGATTTGAAATACAAAGCAAATGATTACAGCATGCTTACAATACTAAGCTCCCCCTCAGCCTGATACCCCAAGGTTGGTTGCACAAGATGAAAGGATTGGACCGAAGAAGAAGAATCTACTCAGTCAATCAAATGTAACAGTACAGGGTACTGCTCCATTTATAGGCAAACCAAACCACTGACGCATCTCAGCTGACGTCACCATGATAGTGACATCTAACAAACTAACAACCTATATACACTGTTCTAAACAAACTACTGATATGCAACATCTGATTATCAGTACAATACAAAACAAGAGATAACAACTGCTTCACGTTCCACTGTTGTAGCCTGAGCACTGATGTTGAACTTCAGTGCTTTCTTCAAAGGTGATCAGTCTTTGAGTGGGCAGTGCTAGTATCTTCAGCAGTACTTAGGAAACAGCAGTAGATAGAGCAACAGTGTTTGTCTTCAGCAGTCTTTAGAGTTTCATCAGTGTTTGGTTCATCAGTTGTTGTAGTGAGCAGTACTTAAGATCCATCAGCTGTTAGATTACCACTGTCAAGGGGAAAGCAAAGTGTAAACTGCTGCTTATTGTAGTCCTCTGATGTGATCCGGTTTTGGCTTTACATTATCTGTTCCTCTGGTAGGGTTCAATCCCAACAATCTCCCCCTGGAACAGATAATGCCAAAACCCTTCATTATTCAGGACCTTTATTTCTCATCAAGAGTTCCTTAGGTTGTCTTTTAAATTCAGCTTCAAATTCCTTGGCACTCTGGTCATCTTCATCCCTACACAGTGTAAGTTCAAGGAGATCCTGCAAATCTTCAACACTCAGGCCAAGTGCTTCTTTCCTTGATATGTACTTCACTTCACCATTGGTTCTGACAAGAGTCAATACGTGAGTCTTTTGATCAGACATCCACTTTACTATTTTTAAACCAAATGGGTTTCTTGGGAGAGATTTATTCTTTGATGAGTTAGGAGATGATGGCCTTATGAACACTTGCAGACTTTCAGACATTCTTTTGAAGGCTTCTTCAATGACTTTGTTTGCTGCAGCTATGTCTTCTGCAGTTTCTTTTTCAATTTGCTCTTGCCTTTCAATTTCTGACATGTCTGTTGCAGTGTTTGGTGATGCAGGTTTGTTTAATACCTTCTTAACAAGGTTTTGAAGCTTTGTTGAGCTGTCTTCTTTTAGACCCATTTTCATGATGGTGTCCTTGAAGTACTCTGCTTCCTTTTCTTTGACCTCTTCTTCAGTCAGCTGTTTACCTTCTTCTTGGTTTGACACAAAAATAGGTTTATCTGCTGATTTGAACAATGTTCTGAGGTTTTCAATCTGCTGTTCAAGCTTCATCATTTGTTCACGTTTCTTTGAAGCACTTGAAACAGTTATCTTTCTTTTCTTTAGCCTTTCATAGGCTTCATCAGTCTGCTGTTTTGACCATTTTGATATGGCTTCAGCAGTATCCATTTTTGCATCCACCAGCTCCTTTTTCATTCTTTTGTACTCAGCGGTGAGGTCAGCAATGAGCTTTTTGAATTTGCTCCAGTTTGGAGCATTCTTCTTCTTTGTAGGATCATTCTTGACCCTGTCAATCCTACCAGCCTCATGCTTTAGAGCGATTAGTGGCCATTCTTCAAACTGTCTTTCTTCAGCAGGATAGAATTTTTCTTTCATGATGTAGGCTAGGTATTGTTTTCCTAACTTTCTTCGTTGTTCAGCCTTTTCTTTGTTCAGTTCTTGTGCAAACTCTTCTATCTGCTTTACTTTAGTGAGGAAGAAATTCAGTCTTTTAGCAATGCCTTCTTCGCTTAGACCTTCACTTTCACTCTCAACTTTAGCTCTTAGTTTAGCTTGCCTTGCCTTGATCTTGAGGTAATCATCCATATCCTCTGGTGGCATGTAGCCTATGAGTGAGGAGAATCTTCTTTTTGAAGGATCTTCTTCTGTATAGAATTGCCTCATCTCATTTTTGATAGCTTCAAGTTCCAGTGGATATTGTGCAGCATTAGGATCATGTATACCCTCATTGGCAGAGATTGGCTTTCTTTTTCTACTGAAGAGATTTGGTTGTGATATAGAAAAGGTGAGAGCAGTGGTGGATGGTTGACTAACAGCTGTTGAAACAACTGGTGTCTCAACCGCTGTTGTCATTACAACTACTGATGTATCAGCAGATGTCTTCTGCTTTTGAGCAGGGGTTATGATGGCAGTTGTTTGAGTGGTGATTAGTGGTTGACTAACAGTAGTTGAAACAACTGGTGTTTCAACCACTGTTGCCATTACAACAGATGTTGTAACATCTGTTGTCTTCTGTTTTTGGCAGGGGGTGATAATGGTTTGGCTGTTTGTGATGGTAATGGTGGTTTTTGTGTTGTAGACACAGATGGTGGTGGAACAGTTGTTGTGGTGGTGTGTGGTGATGTGGTGTGTGTTGATACTGCAGTTTTGGTTTGACTATTTTCTGGCTCAACATACATACCATCATCAATTCCCTTTTTCTTCCACTTGATCTTCTCCCCCTTTTTGGCATTATCTGAGAAGGGTTCATTCATGAAGAGAACAGTGGAGGGAACCTTTCCAGAGGCACTTTGAATGTGAGCTTTTATAGCTTTTATATCCGCCTAAGTATCCTTGAATCTTGATTCCACCATATTGGTCAGCTTTTGTACATGTATGGCATGCTGCTGATCTGCCATCTGCTTTTGTCTTTCCAGCAGTGGTTGAAAAAGATTCCATAACTCATTTGCAGCAGGTGCTTGTTGAGCAGGTGCTTGAGCAGGAGGAGCAGTGGATTGGGCTTTCTGAGCTTTTAATAGCTGCTGCACCATATCTTTTATTTCAGCAACTGAGGTTTCAAGGTTTTCGACCCTGCCCGTCACTTCCTGATATCTTGAATCATCACCTGAGTTAACATGATCATCTGAATCCCCACCAGCAGTGGTTTTACCAATGAATGACTTAGGAACAGAGTCCCAAAAATCAGCCATTGATGCCCCTTGTTCTTGGTACTGGGGACTTCTTTCTTCAGCACTTGATAACCTTTTGATGTTGCCAGTAGTTAAAACAATCTCACTGGTGGTTCTCAGTGGTGCTATTGAAGAAATTGCCTTCAAGGGAGTCTTATGAATGTAACCACTGTCCAAATGTAAACCAGTGGGTTCAACATTTGTAGTGGCTGCTCCACTTGAACTACTGACAGGAATTACTTGTAATTCCTGCAGTGTAACCTCCTCAGTTGTTGCTGGGATAACAGAAGTGTCAACATCAGACCCAGTCACCTGTTGAAGTATACTCTCAGTGATAGGTGGTTGAGAGGAACTGGTTTGTGTCTGAGTAACATCAGCTGTATGCAACAAAGGTATGGTGGATGGTGGTATTATGTGGGGTGAGGGTAAAGGGGTTGAAAGAGACATGTCCTTGGGATCAGGACTGTGGAAGATGGATCCGAGTGGGTCCAGAGCTTCATATTGTGGAGTCCCTGTGCTTACAACCTGATCCTTTTGTGAGGATGCAAGAGGAGTTTGAGGCTGGGGTTGAGATCTTTCTTCCATCTGCTGTGAGGAAGTAGCAGCAGTGGTTATTGGTGACTTTTGTGCTGTCACTGGCATTGACTCTGGGATCTCATCTTCCAGAGTTTCCTTTGGTTTGGATTTGATGGGCTTTCTGGATGTTTTTCTTTGTGTCTTTTTAGTGGTGGCAGGTGTGGGTTTCAAAACAGTGGGTGTGCTGCTTTGATCACCTGGAGCAGTGGGCTCAACAGCAGATACCTGAGGAGCAGTTTCATCTGCTAAATTCTGCTCAGGCACCTCTGCTTTTGTTTTTATTGGTGCCAACATTCTAGAGAATGTTTCAGGTGTTAAGCAGTTTATTTTAAAAGAGGCACCTTGTTTAGGCAAATCTGCTTCTTTCTCTACAAACTTTTGTTCAAAATAGTAGCTTAAAAATCTTGGAAAGAGCAGAAATGCCTTATTATCAACGTTTTTTTTACCAAATCATCAAATATTTCCTGGGAGTAATTAAAGTTTTGATTATTTAAAATTGCATACCCCAGGCATTGAATTTTTGTTGGTATTTCATTAAAAGACGTTGTTTTATTAGAAACACACATTAACAGTGTGTGAAATAAAAATCTGGGTGCAGAAGGAAAATAACCTTTTTGTAAGGTATCCCTTTTAGGTTGCTCTGCATAGCCCCTGTTTATGAAATCCTTTTTCAACTCGTTTTTAGAAAATGAGGTTTTTTCTTTCAAATCATCGAGTTTAAAGATTTCAGAAATGGATTGTGGTGTTATTTGAACCTTCTTACCCTGTATCGAGGAGTTGATGGCTGTGATGATGTCTCCTTGTTTTTCAAGGGTGGCATTTTTTCAGAACTCTCTCTGGGTTTGAAGATAAATGGGAGCGTCTGCTGTTATCAAAGTTTTGTACTTTGATGCAGATAAGATGTCAATGATGTAGTCGAAAGTGTTGTCAGTTGTGGGTTTTGTGAGTATACCCACATAGTTGTGAGGAGATTTGTAGCGAATCTCCATAGTTTCAGCGGCCATTTGAGTGGCATCTGATGGGGTGGAGGAAGAAGATGGTTTTGATTTTGACTTCGATTTTGGTTTCGTCATTTTTGATGAAGAAGATCGAAGAAGGTTTTTGTGAAGAAGAGTGGGAAACTGCTTTGTGAAGAGAATATTTGGAATTCAATTCGACAGTGTGAGCCCCTGTTTGGGTTTAATCAGGGTTTTATTTTAGGGAAAAAGTGAATGCTGATGTGGCAGCGGTTATAATGATCTGACGGCTAAAAGCTGACCACGTGCCAACCCCTGATGAAATGGTAAATAATGGAGGACAGTTGTTTTGACAACCACTGATGGATCAATCATCAGTAGTTACAACGGTAATGAAATGAAGCAGTGGGTGTATCAGTGGATAGAACAATGATTTTAAACATCAGTGTTTTTGAAAGAGCATGGGTTGACTATTAGCAGTGGACATTCTTTAGAGAACAGATGTTGAGGCACAACAACATTTAAGGAACAACAGTGGATGAAAACAATAATGAGGATCATTTGTGTAACAACTGTTTGTGCAGCAGTGTTTTGACTTTTGACAAATAATTTTAGCATCTGCTTGTCCAGATGTAGGAATTGATTTTGTCTTGTGAAAGCATAATATCTTATCTAGCATCTGTTGAACACCAGAATTGCTATTCTTAACAAAATACATTTTAGATGTATATTATCAAGATTAAATTGCCAACAGTTATCTACAGAAATTTTTGTTCAAGGTTTTGCCAAATGTCCATTATTCCAGACAGTGGTTTAGCATCCCAGATGATGAAAACTTTTCTACTAAAACAACTCATTTTGTGTCTAATTACTTGAACTAGAACATGAGTATCTCAGTAGTTCAAAATCAATTTGCAATCAATTTTTGATCTGTGACAACCAAACTTGAGCTTAACATGACCTTGATATGTGTGCCATTTCCTTTTGATCAGATTTAAGGATAGTAATTTCACACAAAAATAAGGAAATTGCATCCTAACCAGAGATGAACCTTTACTAATAAAAATGAGTAAAAGTACAAAATATATTTTACAAGAAGTAATATATATCTGGTTTTATTTGAGAAAAACACCTTAAAAAAATTAAAGGAGTTTTGAAAATTATCAAAAGGATCTGACAGCTTTTCAATAAGTTCATGATCATATCATTCTCAAGTTATTTTGACCATTGTTTGGGGTCATTTTCTTGTCAATTGATTGTAAATTCTTCTTTTAAGGTCAATCACTGGGAATGTCATTGTTACCTGAACAATTCCTGTATTGATGAATGCACACAGTTGCATGATTCCATTGTTTTACCCAACTTTATCCTCAAGAGTGTTTTATGCTTATACTCTTTTCTTTTGATTTCAAAAGTTTTGAGATAACCACACTTTGAGATTTGTTCATTTTCTTTTTCCCTTTTTACCCTTTTTATTCACATGTTTAGAAATACTCACTGGGAGATTTTATTTTGAACAAGCTTAGTCCATAATCATTTTGAAGTAATGTTTTGAGAGATCTGGCCACATTTGTACATGTTTTATTACCAGATCTCACATTACGTATGATTAGGACTGTTTTGACACCTTATTTTCTTAATGTGTTTTGACAAAGTTGATTTGGTCCTTTTGAGGATTCTCAACCTGCCTTTGAGCACATAAGAAATTTTGACTAAAGCTTTATTTCCCTCTTTCTATGTCAGCAGAACACTAGTGTTTAGATGAACATAGGTTTTGCTGATCTGAGGTGCATACTTTAGTATAAAATATGAAAACATCACAAATTTCATAACAACAGTTGAAATCAACTTTGAATGATGAACACACCATAGTTTTCAGATAAGTTTCCAGATCTGGAAACTATGAGTGATTTGTGCATGACATCACCAGTTGTATGAGATTTGTGAATCTTATGACATCTTGGTTGTTTTACAGAGCTTTTGAATCATCATTTTGAACATGATTTCTCGTTACTCTGTTTTACAACTGAAATACGACCAACCTTAGTATCAATGAATTGTGAGCTGAACTGTTATGTCAAATTAATTGTTAGATCGAATTTGACTGTCCAAGCTCTGATACCATTTGTTAAAATCGGAGGCTCTCATGATTGTGTTTGTTTGTATAAACTGATCATTCAGAGAATATTAAACAATGAAAAGTGCAGCGGAAATGGATACAAACTTTATAAACACAATCAAAGAGGAAAATAGTATGATAAACAAATGCTTTTCATTAAGTTGAATGATTTGAAATACAAAGCAAATGATTACAGCATGCTTACAATACTAAGCTCCCCCTCAGCCTGATACCCCAAGGTTGGTTGCACAAGATGAAAGGATTGGACTGAAGAAGAAGAATCTGCTCAGTCAATCAAATGTAACAGTACAAGGTACTGCTCCATTTATAGGCAAACCAAACCACTGACGCATCTCAGCTGACGTTACCATGATAGTGACATCTAACAAACTAACAACCTATATACACTATTCTAAACAAACTACTGATATGCAACATCTGATTATCAGTACAATACAAAACAAGAGATAACAACTGCTTCACGTTCCACTGTTGTAGCCTGAGCACTGATGTTGAACTTCAGTGCTTTCTTCAAAGGTGATCAGTCTTTGAGTGGGCAGTGCTAGTGTCTTCAGCAGTACTTAGGAAACAGCAGTAGATAGAGCAACAGTGTTTATCTTCAGCAGTCTTTAGAGTTTCATCAGTGTTTGGTTCATCAGTTGTTGTAGTGAGCAGTACTTAAGATCCATCAGCTGTTAGATTACCACTGTCAAGGGGAAAGCAAAGTGTAAACTGCTGCTTATTGTAGTCCTCTGATGTGATCCGGTTTTGGCTTTACATTATCTGTTCCTCTGGTAGGGTTCAATCCCAACAATATTATAATTCTAGTTTTAACTAATTAATAAAAAGAAAAGTTTATGAGGTTTTAACATAGTTTTAACTAATTATCAAAAAGAAAAGGTTTATAATGTTTTAACACACATCCATACTTATATATATAACCCACGTACATCACATACATATCTATATATAATACACCTAATAACTAGTAAAGAATCTATAATCTATAAATAATAATAAAGCAAAACCATCTTAGGCCACATGGCATGTGCTTAGGCTGCTTGATGCCACATGGCATCTGATGGTCTCCTCTTTTTTTCATTTGAGCGGCAATACCTATTCTCTTATTCCACGCTTCTCATCCTCTCATCCTATTCGACATAATAAATCACAATTCTACAAAATCGTCTGTTCATCTTCTCTCCAAACTTCTTCCAAAAATACAAATCGGTTTCCATATCTAACAATGATTGTTGTCAACGAAGCTAGATATATAAATGATTACATATTATTCAGTTTCTTCATCAATTTCATCTTTTTATTCATCAATTTCAGAACTTCGTCGATCGTCAGCCAAATCTGTAAGGTGCGTTTCTTACATTCTTTGTTTAATCATCCGTTATGTGTTCGTCCATTGATTTTGTGTATTAAAAGTATGTTTATGTTATAGAATTTGATAGATATTGATGTTTATACAAAACCCTATATCCGATTGTGATGGAAAATCTGTTTTATTTGATTTGATTCTGTGAATTATGAAGCTTATTCATGTATATGGATTGTTATTAAAAAGCCCTATGTTCGATTGTTATGGATGATTGGTTTTTCTTTGATTCGATTTTGTTAATCTGTTGATTTGACTCTATGGTGTTAATTTGTTTAACTTGATATCATTGTTATAAATGATTGTTTTTTCTTTGATTCGATTTTGTTTATCTGTGTTTTTGATTCTGATATCTTGATTTGTTTGAGTTGAAATCCTTGTTATTGATTATTGTTTTTTCTTTGATTTGATTTTGTATATCTGTTGATTTAATTCTGTTGTGTTTATTTTGTTTAAGTTGAAATCCATATAGTGATTTGTGAATGAATTGTTTTTGTTATTCTTTACATCAGACGTGTATTTTATAAACTTAAACGTGAAAAGTGTCTTAATTAGGAAAAATAACAAATCCTTCTTTTGTTTCGTATCGAAGTAGATTCTTTATATGACGCCATAAGATAATATTAAGATTACCTTTATCAATTTTTATTTCTTTCAAGAATCTTAATATTCGTGTTAGTTTTAAACTTCTTTATGTTATGAACAAGCCTAATAGCAAGAAGATGAGAAGAGATATTGGGAGAGAAAGAGATGTTTATTATTAATGGTGTATCATACACAATAGAATACATGGACCATTTATAGGGGTAATAAACTTGGAGAACAAGTTGGTTTATATTAGGAGTTGATAATCTAAATATATTCTTTATAATACTCCCCCTGATTATCAACTTCATAAGCTTGATGCTGCCTCACTAAAAACCTTGCAAGAAAACCCAATGGGACAAAACCTTGACAAAGGGAAAAAGAGTGCAACGCGTATTATCTCCCCCTGACGATGATCACTTAAGCTCCTTCAGTCGACGCATCCCGATCCCATGAACTAACTTCTTGAATGTTGAGGTTGGAAGTGATTTAGTGAACAAGTCTGCCAAATTTTCGCTGGAACGAATTTTGTAACACCCCCTAATTACCACCTGCGGGAACTCCGCGAGGCGTGTTACACATCAGAGTCTGAGCCACCAATCACATTGAACCAATGGTAAATATTTAAATAGACATGTCATTAATTACCAATAGGAAATGTCAACATAATATTAATTCCCAAAGAGTTGTATAGCGGAAGCATGCAATAATCGTTTAACAATCGTTTCTTAATAATACTCAAAACCAACGTATCAAATATAAGTTAATCCAAGAGCCTCGATCCATGACCACTCCAGCACTCCCAGATAGCAAGTCCATGTCTCGTATTCTAACGACCTACAAGCATGCAGACAAGTGTGTGTCAGACGACGCTGGTGAGTTCAAAGTTTAGTTATCATATTTTGTTACCAGATATACGTTAGATCAATTCAACGTTGAGATTTGATGCTGTTTATAACTTGTTGAGATACCCTAGGGAGTGTGCCCATATGTATCCGGGAAGTGTGTCCCTCAATAACCTGGAGTGTGTCCAGCCCCCAATGCCCCTAACCAAGCATTGGTAATGATCGATTCCATGTACAATAACCAAGACCCAATTTCATTGTTTACCCAAGATTCCCTTTCCAAACGTTTACTAGTTGTCCCAACCCGCCGGGACGCATGCTTGAGAAATGCAGTGAACTCACCTTGGTTTGCTCGGTAAGATTAACTACTCGCTCACACTTAATCAGTCAAGTCCTAAAGTAGGCACGTATACATAATCAGTTTGTAGTCACGAAGTTGGCACGTAGGTATAATCATAGTGAGCTCGCATCAATAAGCACCGAGTATCACATTGCCTTATGAACACTTGCAGACTTTCAGACATTCTTTTGAAGGCTTCTTCAATGACTTTGTTTGCTGCAGCTATGTCTTCTGCAGTTTCTTTTTCAATTTGCTCTTGCCTTTCAATTTCTGACATGTCTGTTGCAGTGTTTGGTGATGCAGGTTTGTTTAATACCTTCTTAACAAGGTTTTGAAGCTTTGTTGAGCTGTCTTCTTTTAGACCCATTTTCATGATGGTGTCCTTGAAGTACTCTGCTTCCTTTTCTTTGACCTCTTCTTCAGTCAGCTGTTTACCTTCTTCTTGGTTTGACACAAAAATAGGTTTATCTGCTGATTTGAACAATGTTCTGAGGTTTTCAATCTGCTGTTCAAGCTTCATCATTTGTTCACGTTTCTTTGAAGCACTTGAAACAGTTATCTTTCTTTTCTTTAGCCTTTCATAGGCTTCATCAGTCTGCTGTTTTGACCATTTTGATATGGCTTCAGCAGTATCCATTTTTGCATCCACCAGCTCCTTTTTCATTCTTTTGTACTCAGCGGTGAGGTCAGCAATGAGCTTTTTGAATTTGCTCCAGTTTGGAGCATTCTTCTTCTTTGTAGGATCATTCTTGACCCTGTCAATCCTACCAGCCTCATGCTTTAGAGCGATTAGTGGCCATTCTTCAAACTGTCTTTCTTCAGCAGGATAGAATTTTTCTTTCATGATGTAGGCTAGGTATTGTTTTCTTAACTTTCTTCGTTGTTCAGCCTTTTCTTTGTTCAGTTCTTGTGCAAACTCTTCTATCTGCTTTACTTTAGTGAGGAAGAAATTCAGTCTTTTAGCAATGCCTTCTTCGCTTAGACCTTCACTTTCACTCTCAACTTTAGCTCTTAGTTTAGCTTGCCTTGCCTTGATCTTGAGGTAATCATCCATATCCTCTGGTGGCATGTAGCCTATGAGTGAGGAGAATCTTCTTTTTGAAGGATCTTCTTCTGTATAGAATTGCCTCATCTCATTTTTGATAGCTTCAAGTTCCAGTGGATATTGTGCAGCATTAGGATCATGTATACCCTCATTGGCAGAGATTGGCTTTCTTTTTCTACTGAAGAGATTTGGTTGTGATATAGAAAAGGTGAGAGCAGTGGTGGATGGTTGACTAACAGCTGTTGAAACAACTGGTGTCTCAACCGCTGTTGTCATTACAACTACTGATGTATCAGCAGATGTCTTCTGCTTTTGAGCAGGGGTTATGATGGCAGTTGTTTGAGTGGTGATTAGTGGTTGACTAACAGTAGTTGAAACAACTGGTGTTTCAACCACTGTTGCTATTACAACAGATGTTGTAACATCTGTTGTCTTCTGTTTTTGGCAGGGGGTGATAATGGTTTGGCTGTTTGTGATGGTAATGGTGGTTTTTGTGTTGTAGACACAGATGGTGGTGGAACAGTAGTTGTGGTGGTGTGTGGTGATGTGGTGTGTGTTGATACTGCAGTTTTGGTTTGACTATTTTCTGGCTCAACATACATACCATCATCAATTCCCTTTTTCTTCCACTTGATCTTCTCCCCCTTTTTGGCATTATCTGAGAAGGGTTCATTCATGAAGAGAACAGTGGAGGGAACCTTTCCAGAGGCACTTTGAATGTGAGCTTTTATAGCTTTTATATCCGCCTAAGTATCCTTGAATCTTGATTCCACCATATTGGTCAGCTTTTGTACATGTATGGCATGCTGCTGATCTGCCATCTGCTTTTGTCTTTCCAGCAGTGGTTGAAAAAGATTCCATAACTCATTTGCAGCAGGTGCTTGTTGAGCAGGTGCTTGAGCAGGAGGAGCAGTGGATTGGGCTTTCTGAGCTTTTAATAGCTGCTGCACCATATCTTTTATTTCAGCAACTGAGGTTTCAAGGTTTTCGACCCTGCCCGTCACTTCCTGATATCTTGAATCATCACCTGAGTTAACAGGATCATCTGAATCCCCACCAGCAGTGGTTTTACCAATGAATGACTTAGGAACAGAGTCCCAAAAATCAGCCATTGATGCCCCTTGTTCTTGGTACTGGGGACTTCTTTCTTCAGCACTTGATAACCTTTTGATGTTGCCAGTAGTTAAAACAATCTCACTGGTGGTTCTCAGTGGTGCTATTGAAGAAATTGCCTTCAAGGGAGTCTTATGAATGTAACCACTGTCCAAATGTAAACCAGTGGGTTCAACATTTGTAGTGGCTGCTCCACTTGAACTACTGACAGGAATTACTTGTAATTCCTGCAGTGTAACCTCCTCAGTTGTTGCTGGGATAACAGAAGTGTCAACATCAGACCCAGTCACCTGTTGAAGTATACTCTCAGTGATAGGTGGTTGAGAGGAACTGGTTTGTGTCTGAGTAACATCAGCTGTATGCAACAAAGGTATGGTGGATGGTGGTATTATGTGGGGTGAGGGTAAAGGGGTTGAAAGAGACATGTCCTTGGGATCAGGACTGTGGAAGATGGATCCGAGTGGGTCCAGAGCTTCATATTGTGGAGTCCCTGTGCTTACAACCTGATCCTTTTGTGAGGATGCAAGAGGAGTTTGAGGCTGGGGTTGAGATCTTTCTTCCATCTGCTGTGAGGAAGTAGCAGCAGTGGTTATTGGTGACTTTTGTGCTGTCACTGGCATTGACTCTGGGATCTCATCTTCCAGAGTTTCCTTTGGTTTGGATTTGATGGGCTTTCTGGATGTTTTTCTTTGTGTCTTTTTAGTGGTGGCAGGTGTGGGTTTCAAAACAGTGGGTGTGCTGCTTTGATCACCTGGAGCAGTGGGCTCAACAGCAGATACCTGAGGAGCAGTTTCATCTGCTAAATTCTGCTCAGGCACCTCTGCTTTTGTTTTTATTGGTGCCAACATTCTAGAGAATGTTTCAGGTGTTAAGCAGTTTATTTTAAAAGAGGCACCTTGTTTAGGCAAATCTGCTTCTTTCTCTACAAACTTTTGTTCAAAATAGTAGCTTAAAAATCTTGGAAAGAGCAGAAATGCCTTATTATCAACGTTTTTTTACCAAATCATCAAATATTTCCTGGGAGTAATTAAAGTTTTGATTATTTAAAATTGCATACCCCAGGCATTGAATTTTTGTTGGTATTTCATTAAAAGACGTTGTTTTATTAGAAACACACATTAACAGTGTGTGAAATAAAAATCTGGGTGCAGAAGGAAAATAACCTTTTTGTAAGGTATCCCTTTTAGGTTGCTCTGCATAGCCCCTGTTTATGAAATCCTTTTTCAACTCGTTTTTAGAAAATGAGGTTTTTTCTTTCAAATCATCGAGTTTAAAGATTTCAGAAATGGATTGTGGTGTTATTTGAACCTTCTTACCCTGTATCGAGGAGTTGATGGCTGTGATGATGTCTCCTTGTTTTTCAAGGGTGGCATTTTTTCAGAACTCTCTCTGGGTTTGAAGATAAATGGGAGCGTCTGCTGTTATCAAAGTTTTGTACTTTGATGCAGATAAGATGTCAATGATGTAGTCGAAAGTGTTGTCAGTTGTGGGTTTTGTGAGTATACCCACATAGTTGTGAGGAGATTTGTAGCGAATCTCCATAGTTTCAGCGGCCATTTGAGTGGCATCTGATGGGGTGGAGGAAGAAGATGGTTTTGATTTTGACTTCGATTTTGGTTTCGTCATTTTTGATGAAGAAGATCGAAGAAGGTTTTTGTGAAGAAGAGTGGGAAACTGCTTTGTGAAGAGAATATTTGGAATTCAATTCGACAGTGTGAGCCCCTGTTTGGGTTTAATCAGGGTTTTATTTTAGGGAAAAAGTGAATGCTGATGTGGCAGCGGTTATAATGATCTGACGGCTAAAAGCTGACCACGTGCCAACCCCTGATGAAATGGTAAATAATGGAGGACAGTTGTTTTGACAACCACTGATGGATCAATCATCAGTAGTTACAACGGTAATGAAATGAAGCAGTGGGTGTATCAGTGGATAGAACAATGATTTTAAACATCAGTGTTTTTGAAAGAGCATGGGTTGACTATTAGCAGTGGACATTCTTTAGAGAACAGATGTTGAGGCACAACAACATTTAAGGAACAACAGTGGATGAAAACAATAATGAGGATCATTTGTGTAACAACTGTTTGTGCAGCAGTGTTTTGACTTTTGACAAATAATTTTAGCATCTGCTTGTCCAGATGTAGGAATTGATTTTGTCTTGTGAAAGCATAATATCTTATCTAGCATCTGTTGAACACCAGAATTGCTATTCTTAACAAAATACATTTTAGATGTATATTATCAAGATTAAATTGCCAACAGTTATCTACAGAAATTTTTGTTCAAGGTTTTGCCAAATGTCCATTATTCCAGACAGTGGTTTAGCATCCCAGATGATGAAAACTTTTCTACTAAAACAACTCATTTTGTGTCTAATTACTTGAACTAGAACATGAGTATCTCAGTAGTTCAAAATCAATTTGCAATCAATTTTTGATCTGTGACAACCAAACTTGAGCTTAACATGACCTTGATATGTGTGCCATTTCCTTTTGATCAGATTTAAGGATAGTAATTTCACACAAAAATAAGGAAATTGCATCCTAACCAGAGATGAACCTTTACTAATAAAAATGAGTAAAAGTACAAAATATATTTTACAAGAAGTAATATATATCTGGTTTTATTTGAGAAAAACACCTTAAAAAAATTAAAGGAGTTTTGAAAATTATCAAAAGGATCTGACAGCTTTTCAATAAGTTCATGATCATATCATTCTCAAGTTATTTTGACCATTGTTTGGGGTCATTTTCTTGTCAATTGATTGTAAATTCTTCTTTTAAGGTCAATCACTGGGAATGTCATTGTTACCTGAACAATTCCTGTATTGATGAATGCACACAGTTGCATGATTCCATTGTTTTACCCAACTTTAACCTCAAGAGTGTTTTATGCTTATACTCTTTTCTTTTGATTTCAAAAGTTTTGAGATAACCACACTTTGAGATTTGTTCATTTTCTTTTTCCCTTTTTACCCTTTTTATTCACATGTTTAGAAATACTCACTGGGAGATTTTATTTTGAACAAGCTTAGTCCATAATCATTTTGAAGTAATGTTTTGAGAGATCTGGCCACATTTGTACATGTTTTATTACCAGATCTCACATTACGTATGATTAGGACTGTTTTGACACCTTATTTTCTTAATGTGTTTTGACAAAGTTGATTTGGTCCTTTTGAGGATTCTCAACCTGCCTTTGAGCACATAAGAAATTTTGACTAAAGCTTTATTTCCCTCTTTCTATGTCAGCAGAACACTAGTGTTTAGATGAACATAGGTTTTGCTGATCTGAGGTGCATACTTTAGTATAAAATATGAAAACATCACAAATTTCATAACAACAGTTGAAATCAACTTTGAATGATGAACACACCATAGTTTTCAGATAAGTTTCCAGATCTGGAAACTATGAGTGATTTGTGCATGACATCACCAGTTGTATGAGATTTGTGAATCTTATGACATCTTGGTTGTTTTACAGAGCTTTTGAATCATCATTTTGAACATGATTTCTCGTTACTCTGTTTTACAACTGAAATACGACCAACCTTAGTATCAATGAATTGTGAGCTGAACTGTTATGTCAAATTAATTGTTAGATCGAATTTGACTGTCCAAGCTCTGATACCATTTGTTAAAATCGGAGGCTCTCATGATTGTGTTTGTTTGTATAAACTGATCATTCAGAGAATATTAAACAATGAAAAGTGCAGCGGAAATGGATACAAACTTTATAAACACAATCAAAGAGGAAAATAGTATGATAAACAAATGCTTTTCATTAAGTTGAATGATTTGAAATACAAAGCAAATGATTACAGCATGCTTACAATACTAAGCTCCCCCTCAGTCTGATACCCCAAGGTTGGTTGCACAAGATGAAAGGATTGGACTGAAGAAGAAGAATCTGCTCAGTCAATCAAATGTAACAGTACAAGGTACTGCTCCATTTATAGGCAAACCAAACCACTGACGCATCTCAGCTGACGTTACCATGATAGTGACATCTAACAAACTAACAACCTATATACACTATTCTAAACAAACTACTGATATGCAACATCTGATTATCAGTACAATACAAAACAAGAGATAACAACTGCTTCACGTTCCACTGTTGTAGCCTGAGCACTGATGTTGAACTTCAGTGCTTTCTTCAAAGGTGATCAGTCTTTGAGTGGGCAGTGCTAGTGTCTTCAGCAGTACTTAGGAAACAGCAGTAGATAGAGCAACAGTGTTTATCTTCAGCAGTCTTTAGAGTTTCATCAGTGTTTGGTTCATCAGTTGTTGTAGTGAGCAGTACTTAAGATCCATCAGCTGTTAGATTACCACTGTCAAGGGGAAAGCAAAGTGTAAACTGCTGCTTATTGTAATCCTCTGATGTGATCCGGTTTTGGCTTTACATTATCTGTTCCTCTGGTAGGGTTCAATCCCAACAATATTATAATTCTAGTTTTAACTAATTAATAAAAAGAAAAGTTTATGAGGTTTTAACATAGTTTTAACTAATTATCAAAAAGAAAAGGTTTATAATGTTTTAACACACATCCATACTTATATATATAACCCACGTACATCACATACATATCTATATATAATACACCTAATAACTAGTAAAGAATCTATAATCTATAAATAATAATAAAGCAAAACCATCTTAGGCCACATGGCATGTGCTTAGGCTGCTTGATGCCACATGGCATCTGATGGTCTCCTCTTTTTTTCATTTGAGCGGCAATACCTATTCTCTTATTCCACGCTTCTCATCCTCTCATCCTATTCGACATAATAAATCACAATTCTACAAAATCGTCTGTTCATCTTCTCTCCAAACTTCTTCCAAAAATACAAATCGGTTTCCATATCTAACAATGATTGTTGTCAACGAAGCTAGATATATAAATGATTACATATTATTCAGTTTCTTCATCAATTTCATCTTTTTATTCATCAATTTCAGAACTTCGTCGATCGTCAGCCAAATCTGTAAGGTGCGTTTCTTACATTCTTTGTTTAATCATCCGTTATGTGTTCGTCCATTGATTTTGTGTATTAAAAGTATGTTTATGTTATAGAATTTGATAGATATTGATGTTTATACAAAACCCTATATCCGATTGTGATGGAAAATCTGTTTTATTTGATTTGATTCTGTGAATTATGAAGCTTATTCATGTATATGGATTGTTATTAAAAAGCCCTATGTTCGATTGTTATGGATGATTGGTTTTTCTTTGATTCGATTTTGTTAATCTGTTGATTTGACTCTATGGGGTTAATTTGTTTAACTTGATATCATTGTTATAAATGATTGTTTTTTCTTTGATTCGATTTTGTTTATCTGTGTTTTTGATTCTGATATCTTGATTTGTTTGAGTTGAAATCCTTGTTATTGATTATTGTTTTTTCTTTGATTTGATTTTGTATATCTGTTGATTTAATTCTGTTGTGTTTATTTTGTTTAAGTTGAAATCCATATAGTGATTTGTGAATGAATTGTTTTTGTTATTCTTTACATCAGACGTGTATTTTATAAACTTAAACGTGAAAAGTGTCTTAATTAGGAAAAATAACAAATCCTTCTTTTGTTTCGTATCGAAGTAGATTCTTTATATGACGCCATAAGATAATATTAAGATTACCTTTATCAATTTTTATTTCTTTCAAGAATCTTAATATTCGTGTTAGTTTTAAACTTCTTTATGTTATGAACAAGCCTAATAGCAAGAAGATGAGAAGAGATATTGGGAGAGAAAGAGATGTTTATTATTAATGGTGTATCATACACAATAGAATACATGGACCATTTATAGGGGTAATAAACTTGGAGAACAAGTTGGTTTATATTAGGAGTTGATAATCTAAATATATTCTTTATAATACTCCCCCTGATTATCAACTTCATAAGCTTGATGCTGCCTCACTAAAAACCTTGCAAGAAAACCCAATGGGACAAAACCTTGACAAAGGGAAAAAGAGTGCAACGCGTATTATCTCCCCCTGACGATGATCACTTAAGCTCCTTCAGTCGACGCATCCCGATCCCATGAACTAACTTCTTGAATGTTGAGGTTGGAAGTGATTTAGTGAACAAGTCTGCCAAATTTTCGCTGGAACGAATTTTGTAACACCCCCTAATTACCACCTGCGGGAACTCCGCGAGGCGTGTTACACATCAGAGTCTGAGCCACCAATCACATTGAACCAATGGTAAATATTTAAATAGACATGTCATTAATTACCAATAGGAAATGTCAACATAATATTAATTCCCAAAGAGTTGTATAGCGGAAGCATGCAATAATCGTTTAACAATCGTTTCTTAATAATACTCAAAACCAACGTATCAAATATAAGTTAATCCAAGAGCCTCGATCCATGACCACTCCAGCACTCCCAGATAGCAAGTCCATGTCTCGTATTCTAACGACCTACAAGCATGCAGACAAGTGTGTGTCAGACGACGCTGGTGAGTTCAAAGTTTAGTTATCATATTTTGTTACCAGATATACGTTAGATCAATTCAACGTTGAGATTTGATGCTGTTTATAACTTGTTGAGATACCCTAGGGAGTGTGCCCATATGTATCCGGGAAGTGTGTCCCTCAATAACCTGGAGTGTGTCCAGCCCCCAATGCCCCTAACCAAGCATTGGTAATGATCGATTCCATGTACAATAACCAAGACCCAATTTCATTGTTTACCCAAGATTCCCTTTCCAAACGTTTACTAGTTGTCCCAACCCGCCGGGACGCATGCTTGAGAAATGCAGTGAACTCACCTTGGTTTGCTCGGTAAGATTAACTACTCGCTCACACTTAATCAGTCAAGTCCTAAAGTAGGCACATATACATAATCAGTTTGTAGTCACGAAGTTGGCACGTAGGTATAATCATAGTGAGCTCGCATCAATAAGCACCGAGTATCACATTGCACGTATTCACGATCATACAAGTATCGATTTACACTTAATGACAGTTAATTATCCCAGTTAACTTCTAACAGTGTCAAATCAGGTTACTGTGCAAGTATTCGAATTGGCGAAACACACTTTGGCGAATCACATCTTTGGCGAATCACAGCTTTGGCGAAACACAACCTGTTTCGTCAATCCTGCCTTTGGCGAAACAGAGTTCTGTTTCGTCGAACACCCTTGGCGAAACACATTATGTTTCGCCGAGAGTTCTGTTTCGTCAAACCAGTCACGTTAGTCAAACATCAGTTACGTCGATTATCATTTACGTCAATTATCAGTTACGTTTTACAGAAACCCTAATCATACAACTACAGCCGTTACATATCATCATCAAACAGAAACGTTCAATCATCATCTAACCTACACATGATTCGCTAGCTATCTAAACGTAGATAGGTTCATGATAGTAACACGTATCCGATCAATATTCAACCAACGAGATTAACAAACATCAACTTGATATGCATATTCCTAAATCCAGTTCCATCAAAACATATTCATATCAATCCAACTCGTTTTGTAGTATTCTAAATTAACATCATAATTCGCACAACGTTACGTAATCGATTAATCATGCATAACAAGTCGACATTGCCCTACATATGAATTCACATCCGATCAGGAATCAAGTATGCATAATATGTATAAAGAAATCAACGAATCAAGAAGCCGATTGAACAAACACACACTAACCGAGATATCGAAGAGGATGGTTTAGATCGCTAGAGTGAGCTTGGGAGAACACAAGGTTGCCGTCACACAAAAGGGAGAGCTCTAGGGTTTCGGTTTTGCCAAGAGTGTGAAACAGGGGTCGTTACACGATTATATACACAATTTCACCTTTTGGGCCCGTAATGGGCTTCGGCGAATCTGGGCTCGGCGAAACACTTGTTTCGTCGAGATGATGTTGACGAAACAGATTTCCTGTTTCGTCGAGATTGAGTTGACGGATCAATCTTCTGATTCGCCGAGTTGATAATGGGCTTTAACAGTTTAAGTTTTTCAACAAGTTTCATGTTATACAACCAACACATAATCATGCAACACAATAGTTTCACCATATCACAATGTGTACATTGCAAGTCAATAAGTCAAACAACTAATCAGTCAAAGTCAATCGTGCATTCAATGCGAAAGTGAAAGTCAAAAACTCGAGTTGTCACATCATCCCCAACTTGAAAGAAATTTCGTCCCGAAATTTGATAGGCCATCCGCAACACGATGCGATGCTAATCAGGACGACTGTGCATTTTCCGCGGGTGTCACATCATCCCCAACTTGAATGGGAATTTCGTCCCGAAATTCACTAGTTACATGAGATCTAGAACTGCCAGGCTTGGTCTTGTCCTTGGGGAACAAATGTGGATACTTACGTTCCATCTGGTCCTCGCGTTCCCACGTGAACTCCGGACCACGTCTTGAGTTCCAACGAACTCTCACAATCGGTATACGGCTATGCTTACGCACTTTAACTTCCCAATCCATAATCTCAATTGGTTCTTCGACAAACTGTAACTTGTCATCTATTTTCAGCTCTTGAAATGGTACAACTAGTGTTTCGTCAACCAAACACTTCTTTAACTGCGACATGTGAAATACATCGTGAACATTACCCAACTCAGCAGGTAATTCCAACCTGTAAGCTACCTTTCCAATTCGTTCCAGAATTTTGAAGGGTCCTACGTAACGAGGGTTTAGTTTGCCGCGTTTCCCAAAATGCACCACACCCTTCCAGGGTGAGACTTTTAACATAACGCGATCATTAACTTCAAATTCCAGAGGTTTACTACGCTTGTCAGCGTAGCTTTTCTGACGGTCGCGAGCTGCAGCCATACGGTCCCGTATCCGGACAATATTTTCCGATGTTTCAAGCACAAGCTCCGGGCCTGTGATCTGACTGTCACCATCCTCAAGCCAACAGAGAGGTGAGCGGCATTTTCGTCCGTATAGTGCTTCGAACGGAGCTGCCTTAATACTTGTATGGTAGCTGTTGTTGTAGGAGAATTCTATCAACGGTAAGTGCTTTTCCCATCCTTTCCCAAAGTCGATTACACACGCCCGCAGCATGTCTTCAAGCGTTTGGATGGTGCGCTCGCTTTGACCATCCGTCTGCGGGTGATAAGCGGTACTCATGTCGAGCCGTGAACCGAACGACTTATGCATTGCTTGCCAAAGTTCAGAAGTGAAACGTGGATCTCGATCTGAGATGATAGAAGTTGGTACCCCATGCCTAGAGACGACCTCTTTAAGATAAACCGCTGCTAGATGCGAGAACTTGTCTGTCTCCTTGATTGCTAAGAAATGTGCTGACTTCGTGAGACGATCAACAATCACCCAAATGGTATCGTTTCCGGCCTGAGTTCTTGGTAGTCCTGTCACGAAATCCATGGCGATCTGTTCCCACTTCCATGTGGGTATCTCTGGTTGCTGCAGTAGACCTGAGGGCTTTTGATGTTCCGCCTTGACTTTAGCACAAGTCAAACATTTACTGACGTAAGTTGCTATATGAGCTTTCATGCTAGGCCACCAGTATGTAGTTTTCAAGTCGTGGTACATCTTATCTGAGCCAGGATGTACGGAGTAACGTGACTTATGTGCCTCATCCATTACAAGTTCTCGTAAGTCACCATAGAGTGGAACCCAGATGCGTCCGGTTACGTAGTAAGCACCGTCTCCCTTTTGTTCTAGTCGTTGCCTTGAGCCGCGTAAAGCTTCAGCTTGAACGTTTTCTGGTTTCAACGCTTCTAACTGGGCGTTTCGTATCTGGGAAGGAAGTTTGGATTGGATCGTGAGTTGCAACGCTCGTACGCGCCTAGGTGCATTATTCTTTCTGCTGAGAGCGTCAGCTACGACGTTCGCTTTGCCCGGATGGTACTTGATGGCACATTCATAATCGTTCAATAATTCAACCCACCGTCGTTGCCGCATATTTAACTCTCTCTGGTCGAAGATATGCTGAAGACTCCTATGGTCGGTGTAGATGGTGCATTTGGTACCGTACAGATAGTGCCTCCAGATCTTCAACGCAAATACCACCGCTCCTAACTCCAAGTCGTGTGTCGTGTAATTCTTCTCGTGAATCTTCAACTGCCGCGAGGCATAGGCTATCACCTTCTCGCGTTGCATTAATACACAGCCGAGACCTTGAATCGACGCATCACAGTAGACCACAAAATCTTCGGTACCCTCTGGCAAGGACAAGATCGGTGCACTGCAAAGTTTCTGCTTTAACAACTGGAAGGCCTCTTCCTGCTTCGTTCCCCAAGAGTATACCGTGTTCTTCTGTGTCAGTGATGTGAGAGGTTGCGCGATTTTCGAGAAATCTCTAATAAACCTTAGATAGTATCCAGCGAGACCAAGAAATTGGCGCACCTCAGAAGGAGTCTTTGGTGCCGCCCAATTCTTAACTGCGTCCACTTTCGCAAGATCTACATGTATCCCTTTTTCGTTAACGACGTGGCCAAGGAAATGCACTTCCCGAATCCAGAAATCGCACTTGGAAAACTTCGCATACAACTGTTCCCTTCTCAAAAGTTCCAAGATGAGACGTAGGTGACGCTCGTGATCCTCCTTGTTCTTTGAATAAACCAAGATGTCGTCGAAAAACACTATAACAAACTCATCGAGATATGGCTTACATACGCGGTTCATGAGATCCATGAAGACCGCTGGCGCATTTGTCAATCCAAACGGCATAACCAAAAACTCGTAGTGTCCATAGCGCGTTCGAAAAGCAGTCTTGGGAACATCCTCTTCTCTAACCCTTACCTGGTGGTAACCCGACCTTAAGTCGATCTTTGAATAAAAACTTGACCCTTGCAGCTGGTCAAACAAGTCGTCGATGCGTGGTAACGGATATCGGTTCTTGATGGTTACCTTGTTGAGTTCCCGATAATCGATACACATACGGAATGACCCGTCTTTCTTCTTTACAAACAGAACTGGGGCTCCCCAAGGCGAAGAACTGGGTCGAATGAAACCCCTATCCAACAATTCCTGTAGCTGATTAGACAATTCCTGTAGCTCCCCAGGAGCCAACCAGTATGGAGCTCGAGCAATTGGGGCCGCTCCTGGCGCCAGATCAACCTGAAATTCTACTTGACGGTGAGGAGGTAACCCTGGTAACTCCTCTGGGAACACATCAGCGAAATCCCGCACTACTGGCAGATCCTCGATCCTTCTTTCCTCAGACTGAGCGTTTGTAATTAAAGCTAACATTGCAGGATACCCCTTTTGTAGATACCTCTGCGCATGCATAGCCGAGATAATGCCAACCATCCTCCCACTACGATGCCCTTGAACTAATAATGACTCCCCATCAGGGAGAGGGATACGCACAACCTTCTCCTTACACAAAATCTCTGCTTGGTGCTTAGACAACCAATCCATGCCTACTACTATGTCGAAACTACCGAGCGTAACGGGAAGTAGATCAATATCAAACACTTGACCCACGAGATCTAGTTTGCATCCAAAAAGGACATTCAAGGCTTCTATCGTTTTACCGTCTGCTAGTTCTACTACTTGTTTAACTTCTAAAGGCGTTGGGCTTATCCCCAATCGTTGACTAAACTCTAGGGACACATAACTCCAATCGGCACCAGAATCAAACAACACAGAAGCAATATGATTGTTTACAGGAAACGTACCGGTTACGACATTGCCGTCATTCCTGGCATCCCCTGCCCCGAGCTGAAACACCCTTCCCCGAGCACCATTACCGTTACCCCCATTGTTGCCATTGTTGTTATTTGGGCGGTTGTTGTCGTTAGCGTTTTGATTCAACTGAGGGCAATCCCGCTTAAAGTGACCCTCGTCTCCACACTGATAGCACCCCTTCCTGAAGCCCTGATTCTGCTGGGGTGGTTGTCCCTGCTGTCTCTGGTTCTGCTGGTTCTGTTGCTGCTGGTGTTTGGGCTGTGGGGCCCTACAATCTTTGGCCTCGTGGCCCGCCTTACCACACCTGTTACATGTCCGTCCACACTGCCCGAAATGATGATAGCCACATTTGTTACATCGTGGCTTTCTCCCTGCATACGAACCCTGACTTTGGCCACTTCCCTGGCCTTGATTGATAGAAGACGACTGGCTGATGCTGCGATTGTTATTGTTGTCTGGCCTTTTCTGAGTCTGGCCCGCACTAGATGCTTTGTCATAGTCACTCCACTTCCTTTTGTTATCGTTAGCGGACGCAGTGGCAGTGGGTGCAACAGCAGTAGTGGTTGAAACACGCGGCGGTAACGAGTTACTCTCTACCTCTTGATCCACAATCTTGTGGGTCAATCGAACAATCTGTGTCAAATTATTGAGATGGGCTGCAGTGACCAAACTCTTCACACGCGGGGGCAACCTCTTGATGAATAACTCAATCCTCCGAGACATAGGTCGGGACAAGTTCGGGCACATGTCCGCCAATTCATACGATCGCTTCACATACGCTTCGACTTCAGATCCAACCATCTTCAAGTCATAGTACTCGTTTTTCAGCTTCTGGACCTCATCCCGAGGACAATACTCCTCTCTGATCAGTTCTTTAAAGTCATCCCAAGTTGTGGCATTCGCTACCTCGATGCCCAACAACTGCACTTGGGCATTCCACCACGTTAGGACACCATCCGCCAAGGTACCCGCAACATATTTCACCCTGTCCCCAGCGGAACAGTTACAGATAGCAAACACGGACTCTGCTTTCTCGAACCATCTCAGAAGTCCCACAGCCCCTTCGGTCCCGGTGAAGGTCTGTGGCTTACAGTCCATAAACATTTTGAACGTACACGCAGGCTGGTTGGGTTGAGGTTGCACTTGCTGACCAGCTTGATAGGCTGCTAAAGCCTCAGCCACAAGGGTGTTGATTAAGTCTGTCAACTCAGCCTGAGTCATGTTGATGTTGCCACGTCCGTGTCCCCGTCCACTCATGATTCTATATATATGTAGATGAACCGATTCAGAAATCGAAATGGGATGGAAGTCAAATATCATGTTTATATCTACGTGCTACCAAGTTCACACCTAATAAGGCAGAACCTTTCTCACGCTCGATAAGCCTCACTGGGACTTGCATGCACCCCACGTTATTATTAAGTGTGCACCCATAATAATAAGGCAATTTGCATGCTTATCCCAGTGCCTCTTAGCTTACGCTTGAAGTTTCCCCCGTTCACATTACACAACAAATGGTGTCATAGGTTTACTATTCACATGAGTCGAAGAGTAGTGTCACACTATCAAGTCACCCTAGTATCAAGTATATCGTGTCATACAAGCTATGAGTGTGTGACTACTAAGGATGTAATGCATAAACTAAACAGAAGACGAACCTTGCGATCTGGAGCTGAGTGTCATGATCGATTCTTCGAAGGTATTTGGTTATAGTCTAGTTTTATAAAACGTTTTAAAACCTAGTTCGCTATAACCAGTGGCTCTGATACCAAACTGTAACACCCCCTAATTACCACCCGCGGGAACTCCGCGAGGCGTGTTACACATCAGAGTCTGAGCCACCAATCACATTGAACCAATGGTAAATATTTAAATAGACATGTCATTAATTACTAATAGGAAATGTCAACATAATATTAATTCCCAAAGAGTTGTATAGCGGAAGCATGCAATAAATCGTTTAACAATCGTTTCTTAATAATACTCAAAACCAACGTATCAAATATAAGTTAATCCAAGAGCCTCGATCCATGACCACTCCAGCACTCCCAGATAGCAAGTCCATGTCTCGTATTCTAACGACCTGCAAGCATGCAGACAAATGTGTGTCAGACGACGCTGGTGAGTTCAAAGTTTAGTTATCATATTTTGTTACCAGATATACGTTTGATCAATTCAACGTTGAGATTTGATACTGTTTATAACTTGTTGAGATACCCTAGGGAGTGTGCCCATATGTATCCGGGAAGTGTGTCCCTCAATAACCTGGAGTGTGTCCAGCCCCCAATGCCCCTAACCAAGCATTGGTAATGATCGATTCCATGTACAATAACCAAGACCCAATTTCATTGTTTACCCAAGATTCCCTTTCCAAACGTTTACTAGTTGTCCCAACCCGCCGGGACGCATGCTTGAGAAATGCAGTGAACTCACCTTGGTTTGCTCGGTAAGATTAACTACTCGCTCACACTTAATCAGTCAAGTCCTAAAGTAGGCACGTATACATAATCAGTTTGTAGTCACGAAGTTGGCACGTAGGTATAATCATAGTGAGCTCGCATCAATAAGCACCGAGTATCACATTGCACGTATTCACGATCATACAAGTATTGATTTACACTTAATGACAATTAATTATCCCAGTTAATTTCTAACAGTGTCAAATCAGGTTATGTGCAAGTATTCGAAATGGCGAAACACACTTTGGCGAATCACATCTTTGGCGAATCACATCTTTGGCGAATCACAGCTTTGGCGAAACACAACCTGTTTCGTCAATCCTGCCTTTGGCAAAACAGAGTTCTGTTTCGTCGAACACCCTTGGCGAAACACATTATGTTTCGCCGAGAGTTCTGTTTCGTCAAACCAGTCACGTTCGTCAAACATCAGTTACGTCGATTATTATTTACGTCAATTATCAGTTACGTTTTACAGAAACCCTAATCATACAACTACAGCCGTTACATATCATCATCAAACAGAAACTTTCAATCATCATCTAACCAACACATGATTCGCTAGCTGTCTAAATGTAGATAGGTTCATGATAGTAACACGTATCCGATCAATATTCAACCAACGAGATTAACAAACATCAACTTGATATGCACATTCCTAAATCCAGTTCCATCAAAACATATTCATATCAATCCAACTCGTTTTGTAGTATTCTAAATTAACATCATAATTCGCACAACGTTACGTAATCGATTAATCATGCATAACAAGTCGACATTGCCCTACATATGAATTCACATCCGATCAGGAATCAAGTATGCATAATATGTATAAAGAAATCAACGAATCAAGAAGCCGATTGAACAAACACACACTAACCGAGATATCGAAGAGGATGGTTTAGATCGCTAGAGTGAGCTTGGGAGAACACAAGGTTGCCGTCACACAAAAGGGAGAGCTCTAGGGTTTCGGTTTTGCCAAGAGTGTGAAACAGGGGTCGTTACACGATTATATACACAATTTCACGTTTTGAGCCCGTAATGGGCTTCGGCGAATCTGGGCTCGGCGAAACACTTGTTTCGTCGAGATGATGTTGACGAAACAGATTTCCTGTTTCGTCGAGATTGAGTTGACGGATCAATCTTCTGATTCGTCGAGTTGATAATGGGCTTTAACAGTTTAAGTTTTTCAACAAGTTTCATGTTATACAACCAACACATAATCATGCAACACAATAGTTTCACCATATCACAATGTGTACATTGCAAGTCAATAAGTCAAACAACTAATCAGTCAAAGTCAACCGTGCATTCAATGCGAAAGTGAAAGTCAAAAACTCGAGTTGTCACAAATTTGTTGGACAATAATATCTCCATTCTTTTATAGATCATGTGTAAAAAAGAACTTTGGCAAAATATGCTTTGTTCTATCACCTTTGATGTATCATTCCTTTAGTTGAGCAATGCATGCTGCGTTGTCTTCATGTAAGATTGTTGGTCCCTCATCTCCCGAAGAAATACAACAAGATCCACGAATGTGTTGTATTACAGTCCTTAACCAAATGCATTCTCGACTAGCTTCATGTATTGCCAATATTTCTGCATGATTATATGATGTGGCTGTGATTGTCTGCTTTACCGAAAGCCATGAAATTGCAGTACCTCCACTTGTAAATAAATATCCAGTTTGAGATCGCCCAGTGTGAGGATCAGACAAATACCCTGCATCTGCAAAACCAACCAAACCTGTTTTCGATTGATTTGTAAAATACAAACCCATATCTTTTGTACCTTGAAGGTATCTAAATATTTGTTTTACCCCATTCCAATGCCTCTTTGTTGGGCATGAACTATATCTTGCTAATAAATTTAAAGAAAATGATATATCAGGTCGTGTATGGCTAGCAAGAAACATTAGTGCACCAATTGCACTTAAATATGGTACTTCTGGACCAAGGATTTCCTCTCCATCTTTGGGAGGTCGGAATGGGTCTTTTTTTACATCAAGTGGCCTTACAACCATTGGAGTACTCAATGGATGTGATTTTTCCATATAAAATCTTTTTAGTAGTTTCTCTATGTAAGTTTCTTGATGCACAAGAATTCCACCCTTAAGGTGTTCAATTTGTAATCCAAGACAAAACTTTGTCTTTCCAAGGTCTTTCATTCCAAATTCTCTTTTCAAGTATTCAACTGCCTTTTGAAGCTCCCCTGGAGTTCCAATTATATTCATGTCATCAACATATACGGAAATTATAACATATTCAGATCCTGACCTTTTTATAAAAATACACGGGCATACAGAATCATTTTTATAGCCTTCTTTCGAAAAATACTCACTAAGGCGATTATACCACATATGCCCGGATTGTTTTAGCCCATATAGTGATTTGTTTAATTTGATTGAAAGATGTTCTCGAGAACTAGATTTACATGAGTTTGGCAATTTGAATCCTTCAGGAAGTTTCATGTAAATATCAGTATCAAGTGAGCCATAGAGGTAGGCACATCCATTAGAAGCAAATCAATCCCTTCTTGTATTACCAGACTAATAAGATAACGAAAAGTTGTCGCATCCACCACTGGAGAATATGTCTCCTCATAATCAATTCCAGGTCTTTGCGAAAATCCTTGTGCTACTAATCTTGCCTTGTATCGTACAATTTCATTTTTCTCATTACGTTTTCGCATAAAGACCCATCTATATCCAACAGGCTTTACACCTTCAGGTGTGTGGGCCACAGGTCCAAAAACTTCTCGTTTATTGAGGGAATTCAATTCTGCCTCTATCGCGTCTTTCCATTTTTGCCAATCATTTCTTTGTTTACATTCCTCAACTGATTTTGGTTCTTGATCCTCATTGTTTTTCATTACTTGTAGCGCTACATTATATGAAAAACTATCATCGACGTCGATTTCGCTTCGGTTCCATACCTTTCTAGACATGATATAATTAATTGAGATCTCTTCGTTTTCAGGTACCTGAGGTTCTTCTAGAACCATCATGTCTAGTGTCTCTTCTAGAGACTCCTTTTCTTGCGTTATTGTTACCTCGACTTGACCATCTACATTATTTGCTCCCTTTTTCTTTCGAGGATTTTTATCTTTAGAACCGATTGGTCTACCACGTTTTAGGCATGCATTAGACTCATTACCAACATGTGGTTGTCCTTGTGGGACACCTATTTTAACTGGAGCATTAACAGCTGGTATATGTGACTTAGTCACTCTCTTTGGGTCAGTGAATGCGTCTGGTAATTGATTTGCTAATCCTTGTAAATGAATTATCCTTTGAACTTCTAGTTCACATTGTTTAGTTCAAGGATCAAGATGAGATAATGATAATTCATTCCAAATAATACTATTATCCAGCTGCTTTTTGTCTCCCCCTAATGTTGGGAATGTTGATTCAACAAAATGACAATCACTAAATCTAGCTGTAAATAAATCACTCGTTGTAGGTTCTAAATACTTAATGATCGATGGTGATTCATACCCAACCTATATTCCTAACCTCCTTTGAGGCCCCATCTGTGTGCGTTGTGGTGGAGCGATTGGAACATATACAGCACAACCAAAAATCCTTAGATGGGAAATATTTGGTTCCTAACCAAGAACCAACTTTAATGGGGAGGATGTATAATAACTCGTTGGCCTGATGCGAATTAGTGTTGCTACATGTAAAATTACATGTCCCCAAGCAGATGCTGGTAGTTTTGATTTCATAATCATTGGTCTTGCCACCATTTTAAGTCGCTTGATAAGCGATTCAGCAAGCCCATTTTGTGTATGTACATGAGGTACAGGATGCTCTACATTTATCCCAATAGACATGCAATAATCATTAAATGTTTGTGATGTAAATTCACCAGCATTGTCTAATCGAATATTCTTGATGGGGTAATTGGGAAAATGTGCTCTTAGCCTTATTAATTGAACAAGTAGTCGTGCAAATGCCATATTACGACTTGATAGTAGGCACACGTGTGACCATCTAGTTGATGCATCAATTAAGGCCATAAAGTATCTAAATGGTCCACTAGAAGGATGTATAGGTCCACAAATATCCCCATGTATTCTTTCCAAAAAAAATTAGGGATTCAGTCCCCACCTTCATTGGTGATGGGCGAGTAATCAACTTCCCTTGTGAACATGCAACACATGTAATATCCTTGAACTGAAGAATCTTCCGGTTCTTCAAAGAATGCCCAACTGAATTTTCTATAATTTTTCGCATCATTATTGATCCGTGATGGCCTAACCGGTCATGCCATATGATAAAATCTTCTTGGTCTATAAACTTCTTGTTTATGACTGCATTTGATTCGATTGCATTAATTTTAGTATAATACAAACCAGAGGAAAGTGCGGGCAACTTTTCTAACACATGCTTTTTACCCGAACTAATATTTGTGATATGAAGGTACTCATCATGTCCCTCAGATGTAGTCTCAAGATTATATCCGTTTAAACGAACATCCTTAAAACTTATTAGATTTCTTTGAGACATTGGGGAAAATAACACATTGGTTATTTTAAATGGTGTTCCACCTGGCAACACTACATAAGCTTCTCCAAAGCCTTCAATTAATTTTGATTTACCAGATATAGTACCAACATTTGCCTTTTTCATGGTTAAAGTAGAGAAATAATTCTTTTTCTTAAGAATCGTATGCGTTGATGCGCTGTCTATTAGACATATATCTTCTCCATTAATAGGGATCTTAGTTAAACACTCCATATGCTTCAAAACAAAACAAAATCATATAAATAAAATGTCTAACATGCTCCAAACATAACAAATCCCAAAAATGTTTCGTACGCATCAAAAACAAAACAAAATACTCAAACAAAATGTCTTAAAGAAATAAAGGAAATAACATCGCTTAAAAACTAATAATTCATATGTAAGGAAAATTGCAAGCATCCAACTGGGTTGTATCAGCCACGATATCACCAGAATCCAAGTTAGTTGGCTCAATAAGGAAATCATCATAATCCAGATTAGTTGTATCATTATGGTCTTTATCAACATTTGCAACCTCATATGTAAAATTTGTCTCTATTTCTTTTGCTTTGTCTTTGATGGATTGTTGATAAAGTTCCACCAAGTGTTTGGCTGTACGACAAGTCTTCGACCAATGATTGTTACTTCCATATCGGTAACATGCATTCGATGAAGATCCCACCTTCTTTTTATCTTTTTCATCATTGGATTTATTTTCATTATTATGCCACTTTTGGTGGGTCCCTTTGTTTTTAAACTGAACACTATGATAATTTCCTCAGCCACGTCCACGACCATGACCACGACCACGGCCATAACCACGACCACAGCCACGATGATAACCTCGACCACGTCCGTAACTTTCACTTTGGCCATTATATGTTGCCACATTAGCTTCAGGGATTGGGGTTGCTCCAACCGGACGAGTCTCATGATTTTTCATTAAGAGCTCATTGTTTTGCTCGGCCACAAGCAAACATGATATTAACTCACTATATTTGGTGAAACCCCTTTCACGATATTGTTGTTGCAGTATCACATTCGAGGGGTGAAATGTTAAGAATGTTTTTTCCAACATTTCCTTATCAGTAATATTTTCACCACATAGAATCAATTGTGATGTGATTCTAAACATTGCCGAGTTGTACTCGCTTATAGACTTAAAGTCTTGCAACCTTAAATTGATCCACTCGTAACGAGCTCTTGGTAATATTACCATTTTCTGGTGGTCATAACTTTCTTTCAGGTTGGTCCAAAGGACAAGTGGATCCTTGATAGTGAGGTACTCACTTGTCAAAGCCTCATGAATATGATGGCGTAAAAAGATCATGGCTTTTGCCTTATCTTGGGTAGTTGCTTTATTTCCTTCTTTAATTGTTTCACACAGATTATTGGCATTCAAATGTATTTCAGCATTCAATACCCATGACAAATATTTTTTTCCAAGTAATGTCTAGAGCCATGAACTCAAGTTTTGCAAGATTTGTTATGATGAGCTATGTTAAAAAAAACATATGAGTTAATATACGTATTTGATTTATAAATTAATATATATCAAAGTTAAAGGCACCGTTAATATATGTCACTCTAATTTATATATATAAAACTTAAAAGCAACATTTAGTGTAACTATGATTATTCGAAATAATTAGATGTCTCTTTTAACAGTTGAATAATGTTAAAAAATAACAATATTATCATAACAATTAGATCAAATTCAAAACCATTTAAGTTTATTAAGTGTTTCTGAGAGCTAAAACCATTTAAGTTTATTATTATAAGTTTATAACATAAGTTTATTAAGCTTGCAACATGTGCGGATCGGCAGATCCTTGCCATCTTATTGAATGTTCTTACTTGATTAAAGATCCAAATAACGAAAGATTGCAACACCAATCATAAATAAATAAAACATCTTGATTTAGAAAACTATTTTTTGCTATAAAAAAACTATGTACCAAAATCCCACATCTATTCAATTGTGTAACAAAAAATCACTTGTAAATCTTCATAAAATGACTAATTAACCTTTTTAGTAATCAAAATTCCCACACAGAATCACTCAGTGTAAGCAAAAGAAAAAAAAAACCACAAGTCACAATATGCAAATCCCAAGTCCACAAGCCTAATTATAAAAACCGATCACAGATAGCTAATTGGCACAAATGATATCACAAACAACAAATAAATATTCCATATACAATAAACCATTATTAGTATAATATCAAATATCCACAGACCTCGAACAGATTAAAATTTAGATTATAATTGCAATACAAAAAAAAAGCTACCAAATCCCTAATTCTATAACATTTATTACGAAAGGTTAAGAATGTTTTAATATTAAGTGTTTTATAACATGATCTCAAATATTAATAATGGATTGTATATTTATCATGGTAATTTGTTCTTTAAATTACGACAAAAAAATAACAATATTATTATAAGTTTATTATTATCATTCTTTTGGAAATTCAAAAGAATAATAACATGAATCTCTAACACAACCCACAATCGTATGAATTACAATATGGATTATGTATGAGTGTGATGAATAATGGTAAAATAATTAGAGAATATGATATACCTTATGATTGTGTGATCCAAAGCAATCGTGCTGATAACGTGTTATGAACAAGCCTAATAGCAAGAAGATGAGAAGAGATATTGGGAGAGAAAGAGAAGTTTATTATTAATGGTGTATCATACACAATAGAATACATGGACTATTTATAGGGGTAATAAACTTGGAGAACAAGTTGGTTTATATTAGGAGTTGATAATCTAAATATATTCTTTATAATACTTTATATGATGTTTATAATAATATTAATAGCTGATTCGGGTCATTATTTTGTTCCTTCCACATACATAGAAAAAAACGTATATTTGTTTCTATTCTTCTTCTTCTCGCATACTCTTTGAGATTACTATGGTTTTTTTGTTTCGATTGTTCATCTTCAGCAGACAATCCACGGAAGAATCGAACATCGACAGTATGTATTCTAATTCTCGCTTACGGCAACTTTGAAATCCTATTTTCTTTGTTCTTCTCACGGAAGAATCGAACATCGACGGTACAAGTTCATAATCATTAATCATCATATTCTAATTCAATATCAATTGATGTTAATTTACTTTGTAGTTTATTGACTTTTTTAATAGATTTTCTGTTTATAACATCTCCATCACATTGTTGTTTTGTTCTTATTTTGATATTTTTATAATATATAATCTGATTTGGTGTGTTTATGTAACCCGTGTTTGTAGGTTTTCAATATGACTGAACTTTATCAAGGTATTTTTTGTTTTTCTTCTTCATTAGATTTTTTATTATATCTTTGAATTTCTGTGGTTAATATGTAGATTCTATACAAAATTTTGTTAATTATGTTAATTTTTTGGATTGTTATGATTTGTTTATTATATTTTTCTGTTTAATCTGTTTATTATAACATCTTCATCTTATTGTTTTTTGTTTTCTTTTTTTTTTTTTTGATATTCTGTTGTTGTATAAGATCTGTTTTGGTATGTTTATGTAAACTTTATTCGTTTATCATCTGTTTTTGTATCTTTATGTAATCTGTCTTTATATACGTTGTCTGTTTATTGTTTATGTTTTCCGTCTTACTGAGATGTTTGTTATTTTGTTAAATTCTTGTTATCTTAATTTTTAGGATTTGTTCATTAGATTTTTCCTGTTAATAACATCTTGATGTCATTGTTTTTATGTTTTGTTTTTTATTTTTTATTATTTTCTTATATATGATGTTATGTTGTTATTATGTATGTTATGTGATATATGTGTTTGTATTCATTATCTTTACATTCTTTATGTTTAACTGCTTTCTGAGAATTTTTCAAATTTGGTATAAGTTATGTAGTTTGATTTGTAGAATCTGTATTCGTTTTTCAAGTTATCATTTGTTTTGAACAATAACATTAACATGTTATGGTTTATTAATATCTTCTTTTTAACCAGTATCAGAGATCCTTCCTTCTGTAGGCATATGACTCGAGCGGACGAAGTTCTTCTGGTAATTGAGAAATTCTTACATGAATTATACAGTCTTTTTTTTTTATCATGAAAGACAATTTATTATTATTGTATTGTCTATATATTTTAATTTTAATTATAATTCATTTTGGATTGTTTGCTTTATAAGGCGATTCCATCTGACGCCGCGTGTAAATTGTGGGGTATGGATAAAGCGCCTACAAATGTTCTGCTACAAATTGAGGATGGCCGAACATTTATTGTTTGTTTAAGCGAAGCAAAAGGAAAGTTTTTCCTTTTCCATGGTTGGTCGAATGTTGTCATACATTTATGACTAAAAAAAGGATGTTTGGTAATCTTCAATCCTGTAGGTTGTACTACATTCAAACTAACATATTTCGTTGATGGTGTGAGTCGTAGCTCTTTCTGGACATCTCTGGTATCTACAACATCTCACTTTATTGTAAGATTATTTTTTACTTTCTGATTATTTTTCTTAATATATTTACGTTTTCTGAACTGATTAGAAAACTAACCTTTTTATTATTTTTGTTATCATTCCTACAGGTCATTCCTGATTGTATCCTGCCCAAGTGCTATGATTATACATCAAATGATTTAATTTCAACTATATATATAGGCAACAAAACGTTTCACATTAAGATTGAAACGGTTGATTGTAAAGTCAGTTTTACCAATGGTATTGATGTAACTGTTAGTCAATTTCAATTGGAGTCCGGTTGTTATTTGGTATTTACAAAATATTTTGGTCATTATTTCCATTTAAGAATTTTTTTGTAAAAACGGTGTTGAAAAGAATTTTGCTGATGTATATGTCGAGGAGGTAAGTATACATTTGGCTGCTTCTTTGTATATTTAATTACTATATTGTTAATCTAATAAATGTTATATGTAATTTGCATGCTGTAGTTGCACCTATTGATTCTGTATATGATGTTTCTTCGATTTCAGTTGCGGCGCCTGCTGTTGCTGAACAACCACATGGTCGTCGTTATCAGTTTGTTCGTATGGCTGCTACATATTTTGTAAGTTTTAATATGATTTTAGAAACTACTAAATATCAAATATTGCATATTTTTTATTGACATAATAATACATAATTCTTTTTTAAATTCATGTTCTTATTAATTTTATTTTTAAAACATTACAGAGGCTGCCTAATACTGTCTCAAGGATGGCTAAACTTGATTTTGGTTTAAAACCTATCACCATCAGACTTCTGCATCGGAGTTCGCAAAAGGAGTTTATTAACGGTACCAGACGTGAAAAGAAAGATAATGGTTTTCGTTATGCGTTAACCAGTTGGTCGAGATTCATGAAATCTGCTGGCATTCAGGTGGGTGACACGGTTTACTATTCTTTTGATGAAATTGACCAACTCTTGAGTGTTGAAACGATTGTACCTCACATGGGGCGTACTGATTAGTTCTTTGACATTTAGGTTTGGTATTTTGGTTTTCATATGATATATATTAATTTCTTCAAAAGAATAGTAAACCGTGTCACCCACCTGAATGCCAGCAGATTTCATGAATCTCGACCAACTGGTTAACGTATAACGAAAACTATTATCTTTCTTTTCACTGTGGTACTGTTAATAAACTCCTTTTGCGGACTCCGATGCCGAAGTCTGATGGCGATAGTTTTTAAACCAAAATCAAGTTTAGCCATCCTTGAAACAGTATCAGGCAGCTTCTGTATTGTTTAAAAAATAAAATTAATAAGAACAAGAATCTAAAAAGAATTATGTATTATTATGTCAATAAAAAATATGTAATATTTAACATTTAGTAGTTACCAAAATCATATTAAAACTTACAAAATATGTAGCAGTCATACGAACAAACTGATAACGACGACCATGTGGTTGTTAAGCAACAGCAAGCGCTGCAACTGAAATCGGAGAAATGATGTGCGTGAAGTGTGATATATTTTTGATGTATATTTTTAAGCCCTTTTTACACTTTTAGCCAAGTTTTAAATTTATAAAACACGATATTTACTAACACTAAACACACATATGGGCAAGTGCACCCATCGTGGACGTAGTATAGTGTTGGTAAGATACCGAGGTCGTCCAAGGACACAAGAGCTTTTAGAACCGGTTTATCCTCAACGTCTAATCAAATCAAAAAGGTTAGAAAAGGTTTTTAAACTAGAAAAATAAAAACTAACTAAATGCTGAAAAATAAAAATAAAATAAAAACAGATAGACAAGATGAATCACTTGGATCCGACTCGTGTATTAGTATAACCTTTGACTATTTTCGCACTTTTGCACTTGTTTAAGAGATTATCTTAGTTATTGTAGTAGGCCCCTCTTTTGGAGGCGACGTTACCCTCAACCCAGTAGTTTGAGTCAGCAAGGATACAATCATAAAGGGTTGGATTATTGGAAGATAATGAATTAAGTTATTAATGCAAATTATGGCAGGCCCCGCTTTTGGCGGTGACGTTACCCTCGGCTAAGTAGTCTGAGTCAGCAGGGATACAGTCCTAAATAGCCGGGTTATAGTATTAATAGTAGTTAACTTATGAGGGGGTCAAAGAGTTTGGATCCCCGACATCCAATACCTATGGGCATTGAAGGAGATCCTACTAAATTTGACCCAGGTCCCTTGCAGGACCTCTAAACGCTGAACAAGGGCAAGACCCTTACCAAACCGTTCCCTTAACCCCCGACCAGGTAGCCAACATACCTCCATATAGACCGTGGAGATATGAATGGTGAAAATCTTTTATTTTATATAGACAGTAAAATAATGCCAAGACACCACGGACAAACGATAAGGAAAGATCACCTTCAACATAAGTAACTAGTTATTAAAGTCATTAATACAAAACCAAATAAAAAGTGCAAAAGATTAAAAATAAAAAGTATTATACTAAACACTTGTCTTCACCAAGTGATGTAAGAGACTTAGGCAAACATGGCCTTGATTGTCAAGAACTCTTACTATCAATCTTGGATCCCGAGACGACTCACACACTCTACGATGGACAATGGATGATGGTGGTGGATGATGGTGTTATGGTGGTGGTGGGTGGTGGATGAAGTGTGAAAGAGGTGGTGTGCCAAGGGATGAGTTGGAATGAAACCAAGCACTCCTGTCTATAGGCTGAACAGAAGGCTGGGCACGGCCTCGTGTCCGCTGGACACGCCCCTGTGCCCGTCTGACACTCTCTCTTCATTAATTGTAATTCGCAATTACAATTAATGCGCCTGCTGTACTTTCGCCACGCCCCCGTGCTCACTGGACACGGCCCCGTGGTGGGCAATAGAAGCTTCTACAGGTTTGTCTTTTCTGCTGCTTCTTGGGCACGGCCCCGTGCTGGCTGAGCACGGGGCGTGTTCAGTCTTCTGTTTTCTCTTCTTTGCTTGGGAGGATGCCGTTGAGGGTTCGGGCAATCTACTTTTGTTCCTTTTCTTGTATTTATGCTAGAATTAGCTGTCTTTTTGCTTCTTTTGTGTATTTGAGCTCATTTCATCCTGAAAATACAAAAGGAAGACAAAAACACTCTTTTTCCAACATTAGTACTTAAAAAGGGTTAGTTTTATGCCTCATTTGATGTAATTTATATGTTGCATTTTATACACATCAAATACCCCCACACTTGAACTTTTGCTTGTCCTCAAGCAAAACTCTTTAAATATGTGGCTTACACTCCCAAATGGAATGGGTAGAAGAGAAGGTTTTTGGCTTGTCATAGAGTGTCGGGAATCCAAGATTTTTTTGGGTTTGTTTTTTATTTATTTACAATCCTATTCGTTATGATTTATTTAGAACGTTTCATAAGATAAATTACTTATTAGGGCATAGCATGTCTTTTTTAAAATTTCATTTATATACAAGTTCACATACCTCACGGGGGATCACTCAACACTCGGCCGAAGGTGTATTTTTAGTGAATCACTCGAGAGCGGCATGGAACTTATTCCTACCATAAGCTTGCCAAGCAATCAATCCTCCTCCTTTTTAACTTTATACCTTTGTAGATATCAAGAGGACTTTTTGGGTGAAGGGTTAGGCTTGGGCTAAAGGTGGGTGGTTAGGTTAGTGGTTAGTAAAAGGGCGAAAAGCGTAAAAAGCGTCGGTTTTCGTAAAACACTTTGTTTTTGGTGACTTTTTTCTTTGAAGTATTTCTCCAAACAAGCTTTTGTTTGCATAGCTTTGTTTGTTTTTTTCAACTTCATCAATTTTTTTTTGTCACACGAAAAAGAACGAGTTTACGAAAAACCGAGCTTGTTACTAAAATAAAGGGTGAAAAATAAAAAGGGTTTTTGGTGGGTGAAAAAGGGTAAAGAAATGAAAGGTTTAGGCTCAAAGGGGTTAACTAGGGGGATTTTGGGTAGGTGGTAAAAAAATGAAAAATAATGGTGTGGAAAGAAAAATGGTTAGTCCTAATGCCTCCATCATTTACTTACTTGGGTTTAAGTTGGTAAGGACCGGGAATGAATCGTCGTGGCAAGTTCTAGAGTTGTAAGAACCAAGCAGCTATTCACACAAGAAACGAAAAATGAGCATTTAGTCTAAGGATGTAAATTTGTATGCTCAATAAAGGCTCAAAACTCACTTTTGTGGGAATGGGTTTTTTTTTTAATGTGATCAAGTATATATAATCAAATTTTAACTAGACTTGTTATGCCATTTCATAATTTTCTTATGTTGGTTCTTGTTATCACGACGCTCTCGGTTGTAAAATTTGTAAAAATATAACCTTATTAATCTTAGGATTCCTAACTTAAACTTTAGACAAGTAAAAAAAATGAAAAATTTTGAAAAAAAATTTGGGGTGTTTAGCGGTTCCAATAGAGTTTTGTGTAAGGCTTGTTGTTAGGACTTGCAAAATTTCAAGGTGTTAGCTTCCCCCCCCCCCACACTTAAATTACACATTGTCCTCAATGTGTCGCAAAAATAAATTTTTAGGTTGATTGGATGTGTAATGCAGTGTTAAAAAGCAAAGATTTATGTTACTGGCAGTCTGGACACGGCCCCGTGGGGACCGGACACGGCCCCGTGTTCAGGTGCCAGTAACAGAAATTAAAGAAATGAGGCAGAAGCCTGGACACGGGGGCGTGTCTGGTGAACACGGCCCGTGTCCAGTTACCTGAACTGGGCATTTTTCTGCAGGTGATTCAGCACAGGGCCGTGTTGGTTGGGCACGGCCCGTGTTGAGCCTTCTGTAATGGAGATTTGTGTCGGGTTACCTCGTTCTTGTGCATGGGGCCATTTTTCTCGTTCCCTTTTTCATCCTTTACCACTGCGAGTGTGTTTTATTCCTGCAAATTAAAACTAAAAGATTAAACTAAACTAAGGATAGTTCCGCGGAATGCCTCCGTGGTGCGCCACGTTTATAAGGGTCCTTGGCTAGACCCAAGATGAGGTTATATATTTTCTGAGTGGGATGCTTGGCGTCCCATGTTACACCGTCGGAGAGCAGCATCCAAACTTGAATCAATAACCTTCATGTAGTTGACCGGGTCGTCGTCTTCTATTCTCTTCCCAACTCCGAATTTTACTTCATCATCCCCGTACCTCAAGGTGAGTGTTCCGTCATTCATATCTACCACCGCTTGTGCGGTGGCAAGGAATGGTCTCCCTAGTATGAGGGGGACCTCGGTGTCTTCCTCCATATCGAGTATGACAAAGTCGGCTGGATAGACGAATTTGCTTACCTTTACCAAGACATTTTCGATGACACCTTGCGGGAATTTGACGGATCGGTCAGCAAGTTGTATGCTCATTTTTGTAGGACTCGTTGTTCCTAGGCTGAGCCTTTTAAACATTGATGAGGGCATGAGGTTAATGCTAGCCCCAAGGTCGGCTAGTGCATTACGAACGGGGGACTCCCCGATTGAGCAGGGAATCGTGAAGCTTCCGGGATCGATTTTCTTTTGGGGAAGTTTATTAAGTACGAGGGCAGAGCATTCTTCGCCTAAGTTAACTAATTGCAAAGTTTCAATTTTCTTTTTATGAGTGAGGAAGTCCCTCATGAATTTAGAGTACTTGGGCATTTGGGTTAGGACATCAATAAAAGGAATATTGACATGCAATTGTTTTAATAGACTTTCGAACTTTGCGAATTGCTCATTGGTCTTTTGACGAATTAACCTACCGGGGTACGGGACTCGAGGAGCCTTGGTAGGTTCTGGTGACGGAGGGGAGTTCTTCTCCTGCAGAGGCGGGGGTATCATTTCTTCTGTCGGTGGTGGCGCTTCTGCAGGCCCTACGGTGCGGTTTCGTAGCGTGATGAGATGAACTTGCGCTTTTGGGTTTGTTTCCGTATTGCTAGGTAATGCGCCTTGTGGTCTCTCGGCAAAATTTTGAGCTATTTGATTTAATTGTTTTTCTATGTTTTGAATACTAGCTTGTTGATTTCTAAAATTTGATTCTAATTGTAAAATCTTTCCGAGTTTTTCTTTTCAGTGTCGGAGATGAGGCGAGATACAGTATCTTCAAGCCTTTCTCGTCCACTTTGTTGTTGAGTGAAATTTTGTGACTCATTTCTTGGTTGTTGAAAGTTTGTTCGTTGGGTTTGTTGGTTACTACTATTGCCGGGTTCTCTCCAACCAAGGTTTGGGTGGTTTCGCCATCCTTGGTTGTAGGTGCCCGTTGGAGGACCCGACGGCCTAGGTCTATTATCAATGTAGCTTACCGATTCTTGTTGATCGTCCGTTTCTTTCATACAACTCCAATTTTCATGTGGCCCACCACACCCTTCACAAGCCATAACCGAGACTGTTTTTGTCATTTCTAATTTTTTTTATTTTTGAAGAAAGGGCCTCGATTTGGGCTTGTAAAGAAGTGCTTTCATCAACCTTATGGGCGCCCGGGGCAATGGATTTATTGCCTCGGGGGGTGTGCCATTGAAAATTGGTTTGAGAAATTTCCTCAATTTGGTTATATATTTCATGCGGGCGGCGATTACCTAAAAGTCCCCCGGAGATAGAATCAAGTGTCTGCCTTGTGTGTGGCAACAATCCATTATAGAAAGTGGATACTTGTTGCCATATCGCAAGGCCATGATGTGGACACTTGCGTAATAGTTCCTTGAACCTTTCCCAAGTTTCATATAAGGATTCCCCGTCCTCTTGTGAATATATATTAATTTCAGTCATTAATTTAGCCGTTTTAGCGGGAGGGAAATACTTATATAGAAATTTTTGGGCTAGTTCATCCCAGGTGTTTACCGATCCAGCTGGGAGGGCGTTGAGCCAAGCTTTCGCTCGGTCTTTTAGTGAGAAAGGAAACATTCGGAGGCGGATGGCGTCAGTTGATGCTCCATTGATCCGAAAGGTATCACATATTTCTAAGAAATTAGTAATATGTAGATGGGGATCCTCGTCTGCAAGCCCATGAAAGGTTGCGGAGTTTTGGAGCATTTGTATCAAATGCGGCCGAAGTTTGAAGTTATTAGCTTCAACATTCGGAGCATTGATAGCGGCGCCTAGGTTACCTACAGTGGGTCGTAGATAATCCATGAGGGTACGTTGGTCCGCCATTGGAGGTGGATCACCCGAAACTTTCTCTTGGTTTTTAGCTTTTAATCTTTTTCTGAGAAAGCGTTCGGGTTCTTCTAGAGGTTCTTTTATGTCCTTATTAGAACTGGAGCTCATACACTAGGTAGGATTGGCGTCTGGTTCCAAGTCCTGCAATAAAAACAGAAAAGAATGCTGGTCAGAAGGTTCACCACGGCCCGGTGTTCAGCGAACACGGCCCGTGGTCGGAGTTACAATCATTGTTTTCCAGATTGTGACAACTCGAAACCTCGATCCGGACCGTCGAGAGACGAGCCTTTGATTATTATTAGTATTGTCGTTGTTATTGATATTATTATTATTATTATTATTATTATTATTATTATTATTATTATTATTATTATTATTATTGTCATTATCAAATCGCGGCGAGATAAACGAGTTGAACCACTATAATCATTCGCGATTTAAACCGGGCAATTGGGTATGCGGGTCCTCTCACACGAGCCCAAAGCCCAACCCAACTCTCCTAAAACCCTACCCTTTAAATAAACTTAAACCCCACCTCCCTCCTTCTTGCATAAACCCCAAAACCTTATTAGAAACCCAGCTGCACACCTCCTGCCCTCTCTCTAATCTCCGGCGGCCGGAGATATATTCCGGCCAACTTTCCGGCGGTGTTTCATGGCCAACCAAGCAAACCCCTGAAACCCTTCTTCCCTCCTTATACCATTCTACACGCTCACAAAGCACATCTTCCCTTTTTATTTGTCTCATTTCACAGCACCTCCACACCCCTTGCACCTTCATCCGCCTCCGAAGATTTAAGGGAGAGAAAGAGAGCGCAAATGGAACCAGAGATGGCAGCGCCGCCATGGCGACGGTGGTGGCACTTCCGGTCCTGATGAATTTCACCGGTAAGAAAACCCTCTCTGTTTCTCTTCATCTCGGTGACAAGTCAGCCGTGACTGGTTCAGTCGATCGAGGCCCGGGTACTTCTGGTTCGGGACAGCAAGTGGCAGCTAAGGAGGGGGATGACTGGAGCCGACGACGGCGGCGGCTGTCGGAGCTCCGGTCAGTGGGTGTAACAGCGGCAACAATGTTCAAAACCCTCTCGGTCAGTGCTATTCTACTGCTGGTACCCTTATGTTTTCTAACTTGCTTAAGAATGATAAATGCTTGCTTGTGAGATGCATACAGTGATTAGAAGTTATATTTGAAACTGATTAAATTATTTTTCTTTGTGATTTGATGATTTTATATGATAATAAAATGCTAAGATGCTATTTTCGTTAGTTAGGGTCAAACACAAATGTCTGTTGAACGGATTTATCTATTTAAATGGTAACTTTAGGTGGATATTGGGTTTGTCATAGTTAGTCAAGTTTTGTCTGAGATTGTATTGGGATTTGCTTGTATAAACTATTATATGTTGCTATTGGAATGTAAGTGGTGATTTCCATCATGAAACCTACCTGCTAAAGATGATTTCGTAATAGGATTGTTGCCACCCGATTGGCGACTAAGTCAAAATGAATGAGTTTTATTGAATAATGATTGAAGATGAGTCTAGGAATATTCATGAGATTGATGATATAGCTATAGGGTCATAATGTCGAGAATGAGTTTGGATGTGAGAACCATACATGATGACCAGTTTGAATATGTGATGAATATTTGAATATACTTGTTTGATCTGTTTTGATGACAATTTAGACAAGAAAACATGTTGGTGGAATATTAGTGGATAGTACATAATTGTTTCATAAAAATGCATTTCTATTGGTTCGTACAAGGTGACAGGTTCTAGAAGGTCTTCATGTGCACGTAATCACGGTTGCGAGTCGGAACCTTTGGTTGCGACTCGAGACCACAGCAGGATTTGTCGAGACCTCCCGGTTGCGAGTCGTAATCAACGCGTATCGAGTCCGGTTGCGAGTCGGAACTGCTGGTTGCGAGTCGTAATCTCCGGTTGCGACTCGTAATCAAAACGTGACGAACCGAGACCTCGGTTGCGAGTCGCAACCTTGGTTGCGAGTCACCCTGGTCTCGACTGGGCTGTTATTGGGCCAAAGAACTTGTTGGATTATTTGCTAACTGGACTGCTTGTGTATCTGTTACTGTTTAGGCCCAATAACCCCACTGTTTGTATGTTGGACCTTCTGTTGACTGGACTGCATGTATACCTGTTACTGTAGTTGTTTGCATTTATGTTAAGTGTGTTTTATACGTGTTTATTTGTGCCCAACTTGACCCATATTTGGTAACCATGTTAGGACGTGGTGACCAACATACTTAACCAAGTAACGTATCATACCGAGCAACCCAAGGTGAGTTCACAACTTAAAAGCATGCGTCCCGGTGGTTTGGGACACGAGACTAAAACAACCCTATCCCCTTGTAAAGGGGATACCGTCTACACTCCTTCCCTAGTTATTGGGAAACAACTTACTTTATCTTCCCTTGTATTGGGAAACCTTTTTAGTTAATTACTGTTTATACGGATTGCAACTAACGGCACTAAACGCAACTCTATCACTCAAGTCCCTACTACATAATACCGATTAGTCGCCGGTGCCAGGCGAACGGGTTATTAGTTGATAGCGCTATTTAGGTCTTACCAGCCTCACACCGTGCCATGGTATGGGATCGGTCGTGAACTAATGTACTCAGGCATCCGTCAATGCTGATAGAACATTGACATCGGGGCATCCTGCGGAAACGCATTCGGTTACCTAGTGTTCGGTATTGGAAAAACAGTTTAGTCGCTAACTTTTGGGGTAGCTCCCCATGACATGTATAAACGGATAAATTAACTGGTGAAACAAGTTTTTGGTAATTAAAACTGGACAACTAGTGAACTCACTCAGCATTATTGTTGACCCCTTTACTGCATGCTTTGCAGGTGGCCAGTGACTGGAGCAGCTACTTGGGATGTGTAGTGGTCGTCTGCCCGTGTGTTGGGCATTTATTATGCTTACTTTATGAACATTGTTTAAAACTGTTAATTATGCTTCCGCTACATTTACTCTGAACTTAAAACTTTGATCACTGAACTTGATAATTGCTAATCTCATGGTTAGTAAGTGTTACTTTTGTTATCAACTTAATTAGTCAGTATAATTGGTGGCTGGATCCTGGTCAGTCACGCCCTCGAAGCGGGTGTTATCCGCAGGTGGATTTTGGGGGTGTGACAGATTGGTATCAGAGCCATTGGTTATAGTGAACTTGGTTTTAAAAAGGGGAAAATCTTTTTGAGAAAAACCAGACTATAACCCGTGACTCGCGACGACACTACACTCCAAGTGCAAGGCTCGACACTTTTGACTCATAGCTCGGACCAGTGTTTACTTGTTTGCTTTATGTTTCCTGTTTAACTATACATACTAGTGTGCCTAATTAGATAGATACACCTCTCTCTTCTATCTCATTCTCGCTACATTACGACATCACACTCATACTGTGTTTTCTGTGAATTTATCGTTTTGATAACCTCTGTTTGGCACTCGAGTTTGGGGAACCATTTGACACGAGTTAGGAGGAGCTGAGATGAGCATGCAAATCACAATATTATTGTGGGTGCACACATAATAATAATGTGGGGTGCATGCGAGTCCCAGTGAGGCTTAACAAGTGAAAAAGGGGTTCCGTTTCGTTATTTGTATGATGAGAGACACAACAGTCCATAGGAGCCGTAGCAATGATTGTCTCCTGCTCGAACACGATCTTTTCACTTCTCACTGCACCCTTTCGAATCTCGAGGCTATCGAGTATCACCTGAACACCCATATGAACGCCTAGCGAACTGTGTAGAACATTAGGTGCTTGTACGAACATCCCCGGGTTGGATGTTGAAACGACAATGATTGGTCTATATCCTTCTCACCTTTCTTCGCTTGCTGGAACTTAACGTGTTGACGTCTTAAATCCCGAAGTGCGATCACTTCTGCAACACTATCTCAACATACCATGTATTACTCAGCCAACTTGCAAGAACGGTGGACAAGAGGGTAAACGTAGTACCCTACTGGCTTCAGCATTTGAACGACCCTAGTCACCGACAACGAACATCAGCGAATTGACTCCAATCAAATCCTTAACCCTAGTCAGCGGCTCATGGGAGCCAGCCCTTGCGAATCAATCAGGACATAAGCGATGACAATTGATCATGGTGCGGAAATGCGTAACGGCCAGCTCAATAAGTACACCTTGGGACGAAACGACGCGGTGAACGGTTACTCGATATACTTACCTAAGAGAGGCCTGCTACGAAACACATAGAGAAGTTACCAGAACGAATCGACAAAGGGGAGCCACCCCTACATCATGGGATGTTAGAAAGGGAAACAGCGTCATTCGCATCCTTTTTACTTGCATATTTCTTTTCCCGCCTTAAGTAGTGGGACTTGTCCTCTCACCCGACTGCTCACCTGGATTCTTGAAACTTGCTGGTAAGTCTGCACCTTTCGAGTTTATGTTTACACGTCTCCAACACGTAAAACCTGGGTGGTGTGTGCTTCTCTTTGTGGTGCCAGCAATCGCATTACCTCTCCATCGACCACGAAGTTATTTCCTCCTAATTTCTCGTTACATGGTTAATCCTTGCTCATATCTTAGCACGCCCTAAGACCCAGCAAGTTGATATCCTTCCTACGAACCGGTGTATTTGAAGACGTGGCTAGACAAGGATACGAGCCAGTCAACCCACCGACGAGTACGGTGACCTTGATGCTTACCTTATCCTTCATTTGCCATAACCGTTATTCTTTGACGACTTTTCTAATCCTACGAATCCTTTCACTAGCTTCCGTACGAATCAATGTTTATTGCTTAAGACGGTATCCTCACTTCCATCGTTTCTTAATCACGGCATCCACGTTTCTTCATATGGAAACCTTGACCTGATTTCTCTCCAGAATTATGAATTCAGCAAGATAGACCGTTAGTCGACAAACCTCATAAACTCTGAAATATGGCAACATCTACCTCAATCATGCCTTTTCGAAGGTCTGTTTCCGCAGTCTCACATCAACCCCCCCCCGACTATGCAAGCACTACTTCAGGCTCAATTGCATGACTTAGACTAATCCGCTCGAAACTTGTTTCCCTACCGATCTGAGAAATCATATCCTGCTAGACGTCTTTGTAGACGTTAAGACCTACAGACCCGTGTGATGGTCATTCCTCTCTAGCCGCTTCATATTGTGCTAATCACATTGACGTAACGCCCCATATCGGCAAGCGACATTCTCTAACTATATACAACTTGTATACGACCAGCTACCTCATTGGCGTTAGATAAATCCTTATTGCCGATCCCAAAGCCTTCATGTTTTGTCTCAAGTTGAAGGCGGCAGTTATGACTACCCCTCTTGCATTATCTCCCTACTCGTGATATTGTTCACAGATTCCATGATCCTTATCCTACTCTCCTCTGCACAAATCCTCGTTTGGGCGGACTATTTCCCACGAATATTACTTGTTGGAGAGACAAGCCAAGGATACCCCGGGGGTAACGGGTATCGCAAGCACTGTTCTTTGAACTCGATACGATCAACACCTAGTTTCGACGCTCGAATTTATTCCATCCTACGATTGTTCCTTTCAGCGACGACTGAACCTATTCCGAAAACTAGTGGGAATCCGGATGACACCTACGCTCTACCCTGGGATTCTACAAAAACCGTATGTGTTAAGTTTTCAACGCGCAACGTTTTAACGTCACAAAAGCCCGCTTTTCTCGACCATACGCGAAACCCCTCACGATTTTGACTCGAAAGGGGTATCACCTAACATTAGGAAGGCGCACAATAATCCACAACTCCAGCAATTGAAAGATGTTCTATGAGGTGCTTCTATCTTACCTTATCCTATCCAAGGCATTGGTGAAATGTCTGCTTGTATCGTCGCGCAACCAAAGAAACCGATAAGTTTTCGAACCTACAACCACCTACTTAATAGAAGTAGCTGTGGGGGCATGGAGTGCCAACTTCTATCACTTTTGATTGAAACCTACGTTCTGTACCCAATTCGTCTCGGACTGAATACAAAAACCTTTGGCTTACAGTTAGACATGAGCACCGTGTATCGCCCACAAACTGGTGGTCGGGCCGAACGCCCCATCCAAACATTCAAGGGCATGTTGAGAACATGTGTATTGACCTTAGATACGAGTGACACCTCCTTTATGTAGAAATCTCTTCTAACAACTGCTACCGCACTAGCATTCAGACAACACAATTGGAGGCATTGCACGAACGCAGATGCCGGTCACCCCTATGTTGGGCGGAAGCCAAACTTCCGGCCCGAAACTTGCACTTGACACAACGGGTAGGATTGCCCAGGACAGACAACGCATGGCGGCAGCTCAAAAACCGTCAGAAAGGCTACGCGGATAAGCGTAGGAAACCTCTAGGATTCCTAGTCGGAGACTGGGTTCTACTTAAAGTTTCACCCTGGAAGGGTGTGGTATGTTTTGACTAACTAAACGAACTTAATCCGCAATATGTTGGACCATTCGAAATTACCAGGAGGATCGGTAAGGTAGCTTTACAGACTGAACCTGCCTGAAGAGCTGAGTGCAGTACACAACGTCTTTCACGTGCATAATCTGCAGAAATGCCTGTCAGACGAAACATTAGTTGTTCTTTTTGTAGAAACTTGTGATCAGCAACAAACTACGCTTCGCTAAGGAACCGGTTGAGATCAAGGATCAAGAAATCAACACCCTCGAGCGTAGTGTAACCAACAGACCGAGTTCGTTGGAACTCACGCGGTGGCCCAGAGTTTACCTGGGAACGGGAAAACCAGATGATGCGCAGGTATCCCCAGTTGTTTGCAAACGTTACTTCCAGCACTGAGGCTACAGCTGAATTTTGGAAAGAAAATTCAAACCAACAGGGGGTGATGTGACACCCCACGAAAACGTTTAAACACACTAGCTTGTCAGTGGCTGTGCGCTAAATTTCGGGACGAAATTTCTGAAACTTGGGGATAATGTGACACTTCGGGTTTTCCGGTACATTACTTGGATGTTACAATTAAATTTGTGAAATTTTATACTATGTGAAATACGTACAAACTCTGTGGATCTTGTGCTACGTGACTGTTACGTGCTGTTTACGTGCTATGTGACCTTATGCACTATGTGTCTTATATGTTCGTTTTGTGGACCTTCGTGAAACTGCTTGTATCTGCGTATAGTAATGGAATCTATATATACATATGGAGTGCATCGTGTGACCTTTGCTTAAATTTCGAGGACGAAATTCCAGTAACATGGGGAGAATGTGACAACTCGAAACCTCGATCCGGACCGTCGAGAGACGAGCCTTTGATTATTATTAGTATTGTCGTTGTTATTGATATTATTATTATTATTATTATTATTATTATTATTATTATTATTATTATTATTATTATTATTATTATTATTATTATTATTATTATTATTATTATTATTGTCATTATCAAATCGCGGCGAGATAAACGAGTTGAACCACTATAATCATTCGCGATTTAAACCGGGCAATTGGGTATGCGGGTCCTCTCACACGAGCCCAAAGCCCAACCCAACTCTCCTAAAACCCTACCCTTTAAATAAACTTAAACCCCACCTCCCTCCTTCTTGCATAAACCCCAAAACCTTATTAGAAACCCAGCTGCACACCTCCTGCCCTCTCTCTAATCTCCGGCGGCCGGAGATATATTCCGGCCAACTTTCCGGCGGTGTTTCATGGCCAACCAAGCAAACCCCTGAAACCCTTCTTCCCTCCTTATACCATTCTACACGCTCACAAAGCACATCTTCCCTTTTTATTTGTCTCATTTCACAGCACCTCCACACCCCTTGCACCTTCATCCGCCTCCGAAGATTTAAGGGAGAGAAAGAGAGCGCAAATGGAACCAGAGATGGCAGCGCCGCCATGGCGACGGTGGTGGCACTTCCGGTCCTGATGAATTTCACCGGTAAGAAAACCCTCTCTGTTTCTCTTCATCTCGGTGACAAGTCAGCCGTGACTGGTTCAGTCGATCGAGGCCCGGGTACTTCTGGTTCGGGACAGCAAGTGGCAGCTAAGGAGGGGGATGACTGGAGCCGACGACGGCGGCGGCTGTCGGAGCTCCGGTCAGTGGGTGTAACAGCGGCAACAATGTTCAAAACCCTCTCGGTCAGTGCTATTCTACTGCTGGTACCCTTATGTTTTCTAACTTGCTTAAGAATGATAAATGCTTGCTTGTGAGATGCATACAGTGATTAGAAGTTATATTTGAAACTGATTAAATTATTTTTCTTTGTGATTTGATGATTTTATATGATAATAAAATGCTAAGATGCTATTTTCGTTAGTTAGGGTCAAACACAAATGTCTGTTGAACGGATTTATCTATTTAAATGGTAACTTTAGGTGGATATTGGGTTTGTCATAGTTAGTCAAGTTTTGTCTGAGATTGTATTGGGATTTGCTTGTATAAACTATTATATGTTGCTATTGGAATGTAAGTGGTGATTTCCATCATGAAACCTACCTGCTAAAGATGATTTCGTAATAGGATTGTTGCCACCCGATTGGCGACTAAGTCAAAATGAATGAGTTTTATTGAATAATGATTGAAGATGAGTCTAGGAATATTCATGAGATTGATGATATAGCTATAGGGTCATAATGTCGAGAATGAGTTTGGATGTGAGAACCATACATGATGACCAGTTTGAATATGTGATGAATATTTGAATATACTTGTTTGATCTGTTTTGATGACAATTTAGACAAGAAAACATGTTGGTGGAATATTAGTGGATAGTACATAATTGTTTCATAAAAATGCATTTCTATTGGTTCGTACAAGGTGACAGGTTCTAGAAGGTCTTCATGTGCACGTAATCACGGTTGCGAGTCGGAACCTTTGGTTGCGACTCGAGACCACAGCAGGATTTGTCGAGACCTCCCGGTTGCGAGTCGTAATCAACGCGTATCGAGTCCGGTTGCGAGTCGGAACTGCTGGTTGCGAGTCGTAATCTCCGGTTGCGACTCGTAATCAAAACGTGACGAACCGAGACCTCGGTTGCGAGTCGCAACCTTGGTTGCGAGTCACCCTGGTCTCGACTGGGCTGTTATTGGGCCAAAGAACTTGTTGGATTATTTGCTAACTGGACTGCTTGTGTATCTGTTACTGTTTAGGCCCAATAACCCCACTGTTTGTATGTTGGACCTTCTGTTGACTGGACTGCATGTATACCTGTTACTGTAGTTGTTTGCATTTATGTTAAGTGTGTTTTATACGTGTTTATTTGTGCCCAACTTGACCCATATTTGGTAACCATGTTAGGACGTGGTGACCAACATACTTAACCAAGTAACGTATCATACCGAGCAACCCAAGGTGAGTTCACAACTTAAAAGCATGCGTCCCGGTGGTTTGGGACACGAGACTAAAACAACCCTATCCCCTTGTAAAGGGGATACCGTCTACACTCCTTCCCTAGTTATTGGGAAACAACTTACTTTATCTTCCCTTGTATTGGGAAACCTTTTTAGTTAATTACTGTTTATACGGATTGCAACTAACGGCACTAAACGCAACTCTATCACTCAAGTCCCTACTACATAATACCGATTAGTCGCCGGTGCCAGGCGAACGGGTTATTAGTTGATAGCGCTATTTAGGTCTTACCAGCCTCACACCGTGCCATGGTATGGGATCGGTCGTGAACTAATGTACTCAGGCATCCGTCAATGCTGATAGAACATTGACATCGGGGCATCCTGCGGAAACGCATTCGGTTACCTAGTGTTCGGTATTGGAAAAACAGTTTAGTCGCTAACTTTTGGGGTAGCTCCCCATGACATGTATAAACGGATAAATTAACTGGTGAAACAAGTTTTTGGTAATTAAAACTGGACAACTAGTGAACTCACTCAGCATTATTGTTGACCCCTTTACTGCATGCTTTGCAGGTGGCCAGTGACTGGAGCAGCTACTTGGGATGTGTAGTGGTCGTCTGCCCGTGTGTTGGGCATTTATTATGCTTACTTTATGAACATTGTTTAAAACTGTTAATTATGTTTCCGCTACATTTACTCTGAACTTAAAACTTTGATCACTGAACTTGATAATTGCTAATCTCATGGTTAGTAAGTGTTACTTTTGTTATCAACTTAATTAGTCAGTATAATTGGTGGCTGGATCCTGGTCAGTCACGCCCTCGAAGCGGGTGTTATCCGCAGGTGGATTTTGGGGGTGTGACACAGATCCCAGTTACTGGAAAGTTGGACACGACCCCGTGTTGCACCGACATGGCCCTGTGGTCAGCCTTCTGTAACTTGGAAAACTAAAAACTGCCAGTAACGATGCTGGGCACGGCCCGTGTCCGACCAGGCACGACCCGTGTCCGACCAGGCACGGCCCGTGCTGAGCTCTGCAGAAGCTGAAAATCTAAAAAATCCTAAAAAAAAATTAAAAAGAAAAATAAAAATATGATTAGGTTGTTGATTCCTAACTTTCTTAAAATCCTTGTGTCCCCGGCAACGGCGCCAAAAACTTGATGTGCGTGAAGTGTGATATATTTTTTATGTATATTTTTAAGCCCGTTTTACACTTTTAGCCAAGTTTTAAATTTATAAAACACGATATTTACTAACACTAAACACACATATGGGCAAGTGCACCCATCGTGGACGTAGTATAGTGTTGGTAAGATACCAAGGTCGTCCAAGGACACAAGAGCTTTTAGTACCGGTTTATCCTCAACGTCTAATCAAATCAAAAAGGTTAGAAAAGGTTTTTAAACTAGAAAAATAAAAACTAACTAAATGCTGAAAAATAAAAATAAAATAAAAACAGATAGACAAGATGAATCACTTGGATCCGACTCGTGTATTAGTATAACCTTTGATTATTTTCGCACTTTTGCACTTGTTTAAGAGATTATCTTAGTTATTGTAGTAGGCCCCTCTTTTGGAGGCGACGTTACCCTCAACCCAGTAGTTTGAGTCAGCAAGGATACAATCCTAAAGGGTTGGATTATTGGAAGATAATGAATTAAGTTATTAATGCAAATTATGGTAGGCCCCGCTTTTGGCGGTGACGTTACCCTCGGCTAAGTAGTCTGAGTCAGCAGGGATACAGTCCTAAATAGCCGGGTTATAGTATTAATAGTAGTTAACTTATGAGGGGGTCAAAGAGTTTGGATCCCCACCATCCAATACCTATGGGCATTGAAGGAGATCCTACTAAATTTGACCCAGGTCCCTTGCAGGACCTCTAAACGCTGAACAAGGGCAATACCCTTACCAAACCGTTCCCTTAACCCCCGACCAGGTAGCCAACATACCTCCATATAGACCGTGGAGATATGAATGGTGAAAATCTTTTATTTTATATAGACAGTAAAATAATGCCAAGACACCACGGACAAACGATAAGGAAAGATCACCTTCAACATAAGTAACTAGTTATTAAAGTCATTAATACAAAACCAAATAAAAAGTGCAAAAGATTAAAAATAAAAAGTATTATACTAAACACTTGTCTTCACCAAGTGATGTAAGAGACTTAGGCAAACATGGCCTTGATTGTCAAGAACTCTTACTATCAATCTTGGATCCCGAGACGACTCACACACTCTACGATGGACAATGGATGATGGTGGTGGATGATGGTGTTATGGTGGTGGTGGGTGGTGGATGAAGTGTGAGAGAGGTGGTGTGCCAAGGGATGAGTTGGAATGAAACCAAGCACTCCTGTCTATAGGCTGAACAGAAGGCTGGGCACGGCCTCGTGTCCGCTGGACACGCCCCTGTGCCCGTCTGACACTCTCTCTTCATTAATTGTAATTCGCAATTACAATTAATGCGCCTGCTGTACTTTCGCCACGCCCCCGTGCTCACTGGACACGGCCCCGTGGTGGGCAATAGAAGCTTCTACAGGTTTGTCTTTTCTGCTGCTTCTTGGGCACGGCCCCGTGCTGGCTGAGCACGGGGCGTGTTCAGTCTTCTGTTTTCTCTTCTTTGCTTGGGAGGATGCCGTTGAGGGTTCGGGCAATCTACTTTTGTTCCTTTTCTTGTATTTATGCAAGAATTAGCTGTCTCTTTGCTTCTTTTGTGTATTTGAGCTCATTTCATCCTGAAAATACAAAAGGAAGACAAAAACACTCTTTTTCCAACATTAGTACTTAAAAAGGGTTAGTTTTATGCCTCATTTGATGTAATTTATATGTTGCATTTTATACACATCAGAAACATCATGTATAGAATCAATAGGTGCAACTACAGCCTGCAAATTACATATAACATTTATTAGATTAACAATATAGTAATTAAATATATAAAGAAGCAGCCAAATGTGTACTTACCTCCTCGACATCTACATCAGCAAAATTCTTTTCAACACCGTTTTTACCAAAACTTCTTAAATAGAAATAATTACCAAAAAATTTTGTAAATACCAAACAATAACCGGCCTCCAATTGAAACTGACTAACAATTACATCAATACCAATGGTAAAACCAACTTTACCATCAACCGTTTCAATCTTAATGTGAAACGTTTTGTTGCCTATATATATAGTTGAAATTAAATCATTTGATGTATAATCATAGCACTTGGGCAGGATACAATCAGGAATGACCTGTAGGAATGAAAACAAAAATAATAAAAAGGTTAGTTTTCTAATCAGTTCAGAAAACGTAAATATATTAAGAAAAATAAACAGAAAGTAAAAAATAATCTTACACTAAAGTGAGATGTTGTAGACACCAGAGATGTCCAGAAAGAGCTGCGACTCACACCATCAACGAAATATATTAATTTGAATGAAGTACAATCTACAGGATTGAAGATTACCAAACATCCTTTTTTTAGTCGTAAATGTATGACAACATTTGACCAACCATGGAAAAGGAAAAGCTTTCATTTTGCTCGCTTAAACAAACAATAAGTGTTCGGCCATCAACAGTTTGTAGCAGAACATTTGTAGGCGCTTTATCCGTACCCCACAATTTACACGCGGCGTCAGATGGAATCGCTTTATAAAGCAAACAATCCAAAATGAATTATAATTATAATAATTAAAATGTATAAACAATACAATAATAATAAATTGCCTTTCATGATAACAAAAAAAGACTGTATAATTCATGTAAGAATTTCTCAATTACCAGAAGAACTTCGCCCGCTTGAGTCATATGCCTACAGAAGGAAGGATCTCTGATGCTGCTTCAAAAAAGAAGATATTAATAAACCATATCATGTTAATGTTATTGTTCAAAACAAATGATAACATTAAAAACGAATACATATTCTACAAATCAAACTACATAACTTATACCAAATTTGAAAAATCTCAGAAAGACGTTAAACATAAAGAATGTAAAGATAATGAATACAAACACGTATATCACATAACATACATAATAACAACATAACATCATATATAAGAAAATAATAAAAAATAAAAAAAAAACAAAACATAAAAACAATAACATCAAGATGTTATTAACAGGAAATCTAATAAACAAATCCTAAAAATTAAGATAACAAATAAAGAATCTAAAAAGTAAAGCTAAAGAATTTAACAAAATAACAAACATCTCAGTAAGACGGGAAGCATAAACAATAAGCAGACAACAAATATAAAGACATATTACATAAAGATATCAAAACAGACGATAATCGAATAAAGTTTACAAAAACATACCAAAACAGATCTTATACAATAAAAAAAAAAAACAATAAGATGAAGATGTTATAATAAACAGATTAAATAGAAAAATATAATAAACAAATCATAACAATCCAAAAAATTAACATAATTAACAAAATTTTGTAAAGAATCTACATATTAACCAAAGAAATTCAAAGATATAATAAATAATCTAATGAAGAAGAAAAACAAAAAAATACCTTGATTAAGTTTCAGTCATATTGAAAACCTACAAACACAGGTTACATAAACACACCAAATCATATTATATATTATAAAATATCAAAATAAGAACAAAACAACAGTGTGATGGAAATGTTATAAACATAAAATCTATTAAAAAAAGTCAATAAACTACAAAGTTGTGACAACTCGAGTTTCCAAGATTTATTATTCGCATTTATTACACGTTGACTGTTTAGTTGTTTGATTGGTTTGACTTGTAACTATATACGTTGTGTTAGAATGAAACGTAATGTGATTGTTGCATGTATGTGATTGATGTTATAACATGAGACTTGTTAGAAAACTTAAACTGTTTAATACATGAAACAACCCGACGAAACAGAAGTCTGTTTCGTCACTCCTATCTTGACGAAACACAAGTGGCTTCGCTATAAACCATAACGACGAAACAGAGATTGATTCGTCACAAGTCTCCCGACGAAACAGATGTGTTTCCCCGGCCCAGTGATTCGTCGAGGCCCAGTAACGGCCCAATACGTTACACCGGATATTTAACCAGTTCTACGGATTATTTGTCACAACTTTGGCAAACCAGAAACCCTAAGAGCTTTCTCCACTGTGCGGCGGCAACAACCATCGTTCACCATCATCTCTATCTCTCGAATCCTTGTTTGTTCACCTCGAATCGGTTAGTGTAAACCCTACTATATGTGTACTTGTTAATTGGTGCCTTTGTGTGTTTAGGCTAGGGTTTGTAAACTGTGACAACCCGCATAATTACAGGTGTTGTACAAATTAATTAACTCTAATTATGTGCTTAATGACTGTGCTTGATTAAAACTGACACCTTAAACTGCTTACTGATTTATGTTATATACATACATGTGCATCCTTTACATACAGTCACTCCATTTATTTCATACAGACTCTTAGTGACAAACCTGATGCACAAAGCACAGTTAGCACAGTGAGCGGGTAACTTAGACACATGCTGACAATGCCAGCACATAGACAGACACTATTTTAGGCCAGTATGGGCCAGGGATAAAACACTACACTAGTATGGAGTGTAGGGAAGTGAGGACCATAAGACTATGTCACTAGGTGATAGTTTGAGTGCCGGAAAGTGCCTAAAACGCAATTTAATTACAGAATTCGGCATTTTTAGTAACAATTCAGCTTTTAACACACTCATATTATACAGAGTATTGACTAAATGGTCCTGGACACTTTCCTAAGTGTTGGAATTAATTTCGTTACAAAAAGACGCACAAAAGACGCTATACGGGACAATTAAACGCTTTAACGGAACGATGCCAAACCGAACAGCCAGACATTACCCGAGACACGAAAATATTGTCAGAAATATTATTTTATCATTTTAAATTATTTATGGTCACAACAATCCCTATACACTATGTAAATATGTCATACACTTACTACTTTAGAAAATACCCTAAACCTTCCAAATAATCACCTACTTATAATAAAAACTTACACTTAACCCCCCCCCTTCTCAAATTTTCGGCCCACATATGGGACCCACCCATAATCATCACTAAATCCCGATGAAATATTCCTTTTTAATGTGATTGGACCTCCTTATGTGTTGATCTTGCCAAGAAATATCCATGATGACACTAGGTTGGGCTAGGAGATTCATCTCATCATTTCATCTTCTCTACAAGTTCACTCCACCATTTTATCACTCTCTCTCCCTCCCTCTTGGCTGCCCATATCCGCCACCACCACCATCACACCAACACTCACTCATTTGATTCACTATTAAGTCCAAAACAAGTGTTAGAAGGAGTCTTGTGAAGCTTGGAGCTTGGGATCTTGAAGAAACATCACCCCTTGCATTCTCACGCCATTTTCATCATCATTTTCTGTTCACAAGTTCATCCCTAGCCCTTGTGCTAGTTGTAAGTCTTCGATTTAACTCTTGAATCACTTCTACGTCGATTGTTCGAAACATTGTTGTTTGAAGCTTAAAATAGGAACACAAAGAGAAAGTGAACAACGAACCTAAACACAAACTTATATAATGATAAAATCTGGTTGGATTATGTTGGCATAAGTATGCATGTTGTTTGATCATTAATTTCTCGATAAACCCGTTGTTAGAACAATCGTTTATGCGTTTTTAGTCACTTCTACAATGTAAACAGCTTGCTGAGTTGAATTTCCAGCCAACTTCAACAGGCTGTAATGGGACCATTTTTAATCAAAAAACTGATTTTCTGAAGCCTAAAATGTGCATTTTGGAATAACTAAACAAATGGCACTGGAATCGTAATTTTTCGAGGTCGTTTGCTATTTTTAAAGGGCTGTTTTTGGACAGCAGCTCAAGCTGCATTTTTACGGCAGAAAAAGTGTGTTGTTTTCGAAGGCATAACCTGAAACCTGAGTGAAACCGACTCATGGAATTTTTACAGTAGATGGACACCATTGTCAGGACGACCCTCCAACTAGAATTTCGTCAATCAGACTTACCGATAATTTTTAGTGAATTATTCCGTAAACTGCAATCAGAAAGTAACAAATCTGATTGCAGTCGGGTAAATAAATTTCTATAAAACATTGGTAACGAACTGGACCCTGATATTTTTACACAATAAAATTTGGGTCGTATGAGTCGTTCTGTAAAAATTTGGGAATTTTTGGAAAAGGTTAACTATTTTATAAAAATCCTCGAAAACAGTCCAGTTTCGAGTAATAAAGCTGAAATAAAGTATGTAACGTTTTGTATGTCTATATGTCGGTTTGGTTATTGAAAATGAACTATTGGATTTATGTAAAAGAAAATGATATGCTAATTAAGCATGGACACCTCTATTTACAAAGGAGACTCTGCCGAAATTTTCCGAGAATCCTAACACTTAGTAAATATTTTCGGGACAAGCGTTACTAGTATATTCTGGACTATGTTTTTCAAGCATAAAACTCGCCATAATTTTTATAACGAAAAACGGAATATCGGGGGTTGGTTTTATACAGGAATATGGTTAAATATGTATTCTCTAAAATGGGACTTAAAGATATAATCTCAATATGAACAGACGCATGTAAAATATCCCATCCTTGGGAAGGAAATACGAATACACAAGCATGAGAAGTATTATTACTAAAATATAAAGGACACTTTAAAACATAACTCAAAGGCACTAATCAATACTAAGTCAAGGCACGACGCGTTCGTCTAATAGACATTAGACCATTGTAGGTAGTCGTGTTTGCTGAAGAGATTTGGGTTACGAGTACCGAAGACGCAATACTGTGAGTTCATGTCCCCCTTTTCTCTTTAACTGTTTTCAGTTTTATACTTCGGGGGTGAAATACATGTTACAGATTTTTACAGACATTTACAGATTTTTACAGACAATTACAGACACTTTTATACATGGTTTGATTAGCTAAGGAATTTACTGTTAGATCACGTGAATGGATAGGCTATTATCGTAAGACCATTAATCCTTGTATAAGGACCGAGAGGCATGAGTGATAGATCTATTGGGTGTTGCGAGCCCCACACATGGGCCAGCGTGTGGCTGCATGTGGTGACTATGTCGTTCCGCCGGAAGGACCGGTATGAAGTACGCGTTACAGGTTTGAGTGCTTCCTAGGCCATATCACTTATTAATGTATTAGCTACACATTAATTGATCTGTTTTTCCTTATTGCTACATACCAAGGACATACATTTATACAGACATATTTCACAATCTATACAGACACACATTAACGATTTATACAGACTCACATACACATGAACTCGCTCAACCTTTGTTGATGTTTTCCAAACTACATGTATTTCAGGAAATTAAGAATGGATCTGGCGGGCGTTGGAATTTCAAGTCATGTTAAGTATAAAGATGTCATCCATGGTTTTTGGGTTTGGCCAGTGTGTCTTAATCCTGGACGAGACACATCTTCCAAACTTGGATTACAACTATTATCTTTGTCGAGTCCTTAGCAAACATTTACACAATTCATCTGGTTTGTAAAACTTAAATTTTGAAGTCTACGTTTTAGACAATGTTGTTATGTTTTAAACTCATTTTATGGATGACAAATCCTTGGTATTATCATATAGATTGTTTGATATGGTTGAATGCAATGATAACAAGTAAGTCACCCCATAATCATGCTTCCGCAAAAGTCAGGGTGTGACAGCTTGGTATCAGAGCTTCGATCGTAGCGAACTAGGATTCATTCTCGAGTCTAGACTACAATCAATAGGGCTCTCACGAAAACGCTTTTACAAACATGTTTTCATTGCATACACAAAACGCCCAGATCCAGGGAACAAACATTTTTACAAACAAAGGGCACAAATACACATTCCAAAATATATGTTTATAATTCAGTCTTAGAGACTGAGGGATTCAATCTTAGAGATTGAGGGAGGTTCAGCCTTAGAGGCTGGGGAGGTTCAGTCTTAGAGACCGAGGGGTTCAATCTTAGGGATTGGGGAAGTTCAGTCTTAGAGGCTCGGGAAAAATTTAGTCTTAGAGACTGGGAGGTTTGGTCTTAGAGACCAGGGATTTAGTCTTAGAAACTGGGAGGTTGGTCTTAGAGACCAGGGATTTAGTCTTAGAGACTGGGAGGTTTGGTCTTAGAGACCAGGGATTTAGTCTTAGAAACTGGGAGGTTGGTCTTAGAGACCAGGGATTTAGTCTTAGAGACTGGGAGGTTGGTCTTAGAGACCAGGGATTTAGTCTTAGAGACTGGGAGGTGGATCTTAGAGACCAGGGAGTTAGTCTGAGAGGCTAGGGAGTTAGTCTGAGAGACTGGGTGGGATAGCCTGGGAAGACTAGAACGAATATGTGGATACATGATTACGTTATGAATTGTCTTTATTTGCAATACACAAGTGTTAAAGATTTCTGTAAATATGCGCGCTACGACTATTATGTACCGGCACACACACGTCACTTTCCTTAGGGAACGAATTGTCAGGTGATGACAACCCTACCGCCACCGCCACAGATGATGAGACTGTACCTGCGCAGGAGATATTTGCGTCAGACCCTGAGAGTGACCCTGACATGGTGACCAAGAACGAGGACGACTGCCAACCATCCGCGCTGCCAGACTCTGGTGATGAATTACCCTTGCTGATGGCTTCCTTGACAAGAAACTTCCTGTCATCCTTGTTTCGGTCCACGATTACCTCATCATTTGGACACTTCGATGACGCGCACATCGTGGCTCCGATTCTCGACGCCGTACCTCTCAGGATTATTTTCCCCAAGAATCTACCTCTTTGACAAATTGTTTGATGACGACGCTAATTTGCTTATTGATGATCCTTCCGTTGATACCCAGGATGATGGAAAGTTAGATGAGGAAGTTGTTACTAACTCTACGTTTTGAGATCCCCATTATCAAGCTATCCTCTGATTCTAGTATACACTCGATTTCAGACTCCTTTGAGTCTGCGACATTTACGACTTTACAAACAGGCAGGTTACCGCTTTTTGCTCCCGACACGGACGACGACGCCGCTTTGACTACTGCACTAACATTTGCTCAAGATCACATACCCTCACACTCCCCAGGACCTGCCCCTGAGGCAGCTCCAGTTCCTTGTGGGCCAGCTTGATGTTGCACCTGCTGAACCTGTTTAAACGTGACATTATATCCTTTGGACTACTATACCTTGCACTCCTCTTACCAAACCCAGTACCTGCACCTATTGAATCTCCTTTTGTTGAGACATTTCTACCGCACCTGCACCCGCTGATGTTGCATCTATGAAGACCGACGTCCATTGCACCGACATGCCTACCGCTCTCTTTCAAGACATACCCGCACCCCGGGAAGGCGCTCCAGGTCAGCACCCGCATAACGATTCTTCTGCTATGGCAACATTTTTCCTAAACTTTACAAGACGCACCGTTTGCTACATTCACCTCTACAACGCTGGACAAGTTATTTCGATGGATCCCTATGCTACACTATGTTGATTTTAGACCCTTGTCATCCCTCACATTATGGAGGCTACACACGGGATGAGTACACCTGTCACATGAGCTACAGTTTGAGGATATGATTCGCAGAGTGTTGGAGCTTGAGCTGACACCACATTTGGTAACTTCAAATGCAAAAACATTGCATAATTGAAAACATGATTTAAGTATTTACATCACAAGACAGCATGTTGCCTGAAAAGTTTATGTAAGACACCTCGCCCTCCACCCTGTCTATTGCCAGTATACATTGAACCTCCATATATATCAAGGTTCCTTTTGCGCTCTCGACCGTTGCTATCACACCGTTCCCAGGATTCTGATACTCATTTCTTTACTATCAAGCAGCAGAGCAGACAATTACTTCGACGTGTACACAAGCCCGAGGAGGAAGTCCACGCGTGTTAACGGTTTACTTTCTTTTCCACCTCTTCCTCAGCCACCAGTATAATTGGTTTCTGGATTATGTAGACTGCATTACATTTGGGTAAAGACACTAATGATAAGTCGGGATTGTGGAGACTTTTAAAGACTACTTTTGACCACGTGATTTGGATACACTGATAGATTTATTGGGCAAGGGTAGGGTGACCCCGTGTCCCATTTAATGTAATACGCTTCGTAGACACTGTGATTATGGGAGGTAAATGATGAAAGCTCAGTCGCTATGTTCTTACTAAATACGCGTTGACCTGCATATTTGTGCCATAACTATAATACTACATGCTTACTTGCTACGTTCCTATCTACAAGATGTGCTATAATTGTGACGATATGTGATTAATTGTTGTAACAACTACGTATATACATATATGTAATACACCCCCTGGGTTTCAGTCGTTAAGTAGATGCTTTTGTGCTTATGTTCTTAAAGAAACCTGACCTATCCGATCTTCCTCTTAGAAGATGTCAATTCAAGGAAACACCGATACCAACAACCCTCTGCCGACTACAGAGGCAGAATTTCAAGAACGCCTCATACAGGTCATCGCACAATACGAGGCCCTCCGCTCCGAGCGCAACGGAGGTACCTCAGGAAGTAACCCACCCAACGGCTGCACCTACAAGCAGTTCTTGGGCTGCCAGCCCCTGCATTTCGACGGCACTGGGGGTGCCGTAGCCTTCGTGCGCTGGGTTGAGAAAACGGACACTATTTTGCGTGCGAGCAAATGCGCCCCAGAGCGCCAGGTCACGTACATTTCCGGACTGTTCCAAGATGGGGCTCTGTCATGGTGGAAACTCCAGGTTCAGACGATGGGCGAGACTACTGCGTATACTTTATCATGGGACGAGCTGAAAGAGCTAATGCATAAAAAGTATTGTTCGAGAACAGAAAGCCAGAAGGTGGAAACTGAGTTCTGGAACTTGAAGATGGAAGGTCCAAAAATAGCTGAGTATGTGGAGAAGTTCCAAGTTCTGTCGCGTATCGTTCCTTACATGGTAGACCCAGAGTTTAAGAAGATTGAGCGTTTCATTTGGGGATTGGCACCCCAAATCATGAGCATGGTGACGACATCAAAGCCTGTAACGATCGCTGAGGCCATCAATCTAAGTGTGGCCTTGACTAAAGAGGCAATCAGGATGAACAAATTTTCAACCTCCGAGGAGAAGAAGGAGACTCATGTAGAGTCATCTGGAGACAACAAGAGAAAGTTAGCAAATTTCAAACAGGGTACCCAGACGAGTAGCAACAACAAGGTCAAAAAGAGAAAAGAGTACATGGGTAAACTACCTAAATGCGACATGTGCCGACGTCATCATACCGGGCGATGTAAAAATGGGAAGTGTGACAACTGTGGCAAAGTGGGACACAACAGGGAAACGTGTTGGAGTGAGACGAAGCGTGGAAAGAAAGGAAAGGGGAAAGATAAGGGATGTTATACCTGCGGGGATATGAGGCACTTTAGGAAAGATTGCCCAAGGGAGATTAAACAAAGTCATGGGAAGAATGTCTAACACCGGAGCTAGGAAAGCACGCCAGGATCCAAACATGGTCATTGGTACGCCTCATAGTAATCAATGTTATGCGCCTGTACAATTTGATATTGTTGTCAAATTTTAGCTTCAGAATATACTTGTTTTAATAGTAAGTAAGATAGGTATCCAATATTCGATCAAACTAGCTTAAGGGAAGCTTCGATGTGATGCTTGGGATGGACTGGTGGTCGAACAACCAGGTGAAGAAGGTTATCCGCATCCAGATGACGAATGGAGAAACGACCGTGATTCATGGAGCAGGATACGCTCCTACGGATTATCAGGCATTGAAGATACGAAAGCTTTCGCACAATGGGTGTGTTGCCCTCTGGGCTCATGTCGTGGACAAGGGAGCCGAAGAACCAAAACTCGAAGATATCCCTGTGATAAAAGAATATCCTGAAGCCATCCCCCGAAAACTTGCCAGAATTATCTACTCAATGACAAGTCGAATTGATTTCCAGGCGCCGCGCTTGCAGCCAATACACCTTGGCAATTTACACCTTCAGACATGCAAGGATCGACAGTGTAGCTTCAGTAGCTGATAGAGAAAGAAGATAACAGACCAAGTTTCCCATTTTGGGTAACCCCAGCTCTACTCATCAAGAAGAAGGATGTGACTTCCAAATGAGCATCAATTACTAGGAGCCGAACGAGCTAACCCACGAGAGTCGGTGACTCTCGCTACGGATTAACGAATTACGTATTTAACTAACTGTGAGGATCCAACTACTATTACACGACCGATTGATGATCAAGTGTTGTTAGCGATGAATTCAGGAAGAAAGTACTGGGGAAATCGTGGGACGATAACTTGTCTTTAGACGCACACAAGATGGTGTTTCCTACACAATGCACAAAACCGAGTTACACAGAATACGAAACCTTGAGGATCTAGAAAACATATGATTAGGACCCTTAGGAACCCAGGTCCAAACGTGTAAAGGTTGTTACTTAGACACCATATCTGTTAACTCAATCGAACACCATTAACCTGACATATATGCCATTTCAGTTAACAGAACAGAAAGTACTTGAAATTCTTTCGTTTAAATCTTCACTTTTGCTTCTAGCCGAGTAAATGTTTGCATCTCTACTCCCCTTAAAGTAGTTGCATCGCTTTGATTTTCTTCGCTGAGAGCGAACACACATTTGCTTCGATACTTGGTCATTACCTCATACTCATTGTCTCATCACTTGAAAACTCACATGTTACGCGTGCACCATCTGCTACGCATACGGTTTCATTTCGAATGCTTCATTAAAATTCAAATATGATGTTGCTAAATCTAACTACTGGTTCGTGATTCGAATGGCCTACATTATTGTAACGGTTGACTCTTTGCTATCGGGTCAACACACCTTCTCGAAAACTTCTTTTGTTTCAAGATACATTCATGGTTTATTTTTGTAACCATGTTGGGATTCCCTTGCTGATACATACGTTTATTGTCGGGTTACGCTGAAACTAAGTTCAATTGTTTGAACTTATCCATTTCACACGTTTGATTTGAGACGCAATATGATGTATTGGGAGCATCATATTCAAATATTCTTGCAAAAGTTCTTTCATTACGAGTCGTAATGGATTCGGTTGATCTATGACTCCACTAAATCGTTTGATTGACTTCGACACCTTGAGGTGATATTTTCACAAAATTGAAGCTTGTGCTAATTGGGTTACTCACTTCATATACGGATTTAAATTATTTATTTGCTCTAAATCCGTCTCGTTTATCACAATTAAAGCAGTCTCAACACAGTTGTGTGTTAAAGCAATGGTACATGGATTCATTTCATAGCACGATGTACCTCCTAACGATACTTTTACTGTCAATCGAATACCTTACGGTACTTAATACCTTTCACTTTCGATCAAAAATAGTGGCTCTTTGATATTTCATATTCAACTAAAAACTTTGCAACATTGTGTAAATCAAATCTTCAGGCTTGTTTCGGTACACTTTCATTTGATTTAAAACACGGTGAACTTGTTCAGTCACCACTATTATTGAATTACGTCATTGCGACACCTTGTGGCGTCATTACAAACTTGTAGCTTGTGCTAATCATAGTCAACCGTTTCACGCAAAACTACTTATACTTTTGTTTGAACTAAGTCGTTTAAACATTCCTGATGCAACTACGAATCAAGACAATGATACACCAGATTCGCTTGCATTTTGTTCGGTGTATTTTCGCAATTCGAGGATGTCAACACACAAATCCTCACCACTTATTATTTCAAAAGTTGACAGGTCATTTTCATAATCCTATCACATCCAAATCATTGATTTTGAGTTCATATAACGGAGGCTACGGGTTATGGAAACTCGTTTGCCTATCGTGACCGATTGTTTGAGAATCCTATTGGACAAAACTCCTCTTTTATGGAACCCTTGTAACTGGATTACACTAGACTACACGTCAATACGACTTATGCCTTTGACATTAAATGCTAAAAGCACATACCTTTTGACCATTGGACTCGTGTTGTTATATACTCTTGGACTCACTTGATGTGAATAAGGTTTGATTCGGTTTGGTGACTATTTGCCTCGGTATTATTTGCATACATACACGCATAATGAAACCCTAATGAGTTAAGGTAGTACAAATTTCGAGGATGAAATTTTCTTAACGGGGTGAGAATGTGACAACCCGCATAATTACAGGTGTTGTACAAATGAATTAACTCTAATTATGTGCTTAATGACTGTGCTTTATTAAAACTGACACCTTAAACTGCTTACTGATTTATGTTATATACATACATGTGCATCCTTTACATACAGTCACTCCATTTATTTCATACAAACTCTTAGTGACAAACCTGATGCACAAAGCACAGTTAGCATAGTGAGCGGGTAACTTAGACACATGCTGACAATGCCAGCACATAGACAGACACTATTTTTAGGCCAGTATGGGCCAGGGATAAAACACTACACTAGTATGGAGTGTAGGGAAGTGAGGACCATAAGACTATGTCACTAGGTGATAGTTTGAGTGCCGGAAAGTGCCTAAAACGCAATTTAGTTACAGAATTCCGCATTTTTAGTAACAATTCAGCTTTTAACACACTCATATTATACAGAGTATTGACTAAATGGTCCTGGACACTTTCCTAAGTGTTGGAATTAATTTCGTTACAAAAAGACGCACAAAAGACGCTATACGGGACAATTAAACGCTTTAACGGAACGATGCGAAACCGAACAGCCAGACATTACCCGAGACACGAAAATATTGTCAGAAATATTATTTTATCATTTTAAATTATTTATGGTCACAAAAATCCCTATACACCATGTAAATATGTCATACACTTACTACTTTAGAAAATACCCTAAACCTTCCAAATAATCACCTACTTATAATAAAAACTTACACTTAACCCCCCCCCTTCTCAAATTTTCGGCCCACATATGGGACCCACCCATAATCATCACTAAATCCCAATGAAATATTCCTTTTTAATGTGATTGGACCTCCTTATGTGTTGATCTTGCCAAGAAATATCCATGATGACACTAGGTTGGGCTATGAGATTCATCTCATCATTTCATCTTCTCTACAAGTTCACTCCACCATTTTATCACTCTCTCTCCCTCCCTCTTGGCTGCCCATATCCACCACCACCACCATCACACCAACACTCACTCATTTGATTCACTATTAAGTCCAAAACAAGTGTTAGAAGGAGTCTTGTGAAGCTTGGAGCTTGGGATCTTGAAGAAACATCACCCCTTGCATTCTCACGCCATTTTCATCATCATTTTCTATTCACAAGTTCATCCCTAGCCCTTGTGCTAGTTGTAAGTCTTCGATTTAACTCTTGAATCACTTCTACGTCGATTGTTCGAAACATTGTTGTTTGAAGCTTAAAATAGGAACACAAAGAGAAAGTGAACAAGGAACCTAAACACAAACTTATATAATGATAAAATCTGGTTGGATTATGTTGGCATAATTATGCATGTTGTTTGATCATTAATTTCTCGATAAACCCGTTGTTAGAACAATCGTTTATGCGTTTTTAGTCACTTCTACAATGTAAACAGCTTGCTGAGTTGAATTTCCAGCCAACTTCAACAGGCTGTAATGGGACCATTTTTAATCAAAAAACTGATTTTCTGAAGCCTAAAATGTGCATTTTGGAATAACTAAACAAATGGCACTGGAATCGTAATTTTTCGAGGTCGTTTGCTATTTTTAAAGGGCTGTTTTTGGACAGCAGCTCAAGCTGCATTTTTACGGCAGAAAAAGTGTGTTGTTTTCGAAGGCATAACCTGAAACCTGAGTGAAACCGACTCATGGAATTTTTACAGTAGATGGACACCATTGTCAGGACGACCCTCCAACTAGAATTTCGTCAATCGGACTTACGGATAATTTTTAGTGAATTATTCCGTAAACTGCAATCAGAAAGTAACAAATCTGATTGCAGTCGGGTAAATAAATTTCTATAAAATATTGGTAACGAACTGGACCCTGATATTTTTACACAATAAAATTTGGATCGTATGAGTCGTTCTGTAAAATTTGGGAATTTTTGGAAAAGGTTAACTATTTTATAAAAATCCTCGAAAACAGTCCAGTTTCGAGTAATAAAGCTGAAATAAAGTATGTAACGTTTTGTATGTCTATATGTCGGTTTGGTTATTGAAAATGAACTATTGGATTTATGTAAAAGAAAATGATATGCTAATTAAGCAAGGACACCTCTATTTACAAAGGAGACTCTGCCGAAATTTTCCGAGAATCCTAACACTTAGTAAATATTTTCGGGACAAGCGTTACTAGTATATTCTAGACTATGTTTTTCAAGCATAAAACTCGCCATAATTTTTATAACGAAAAACGGAATATCGGGGGTTGGTTTTATACAGGAATATGGTTAAATATGTATTCTCTAAAATGGGACTTAAAGATATAATCTCAATATGAACAGACGCATGTAAAATATCCCATCCTTGGGAAGGAAATACGAATACACAAGCATGAGAAGTATTATTACTAAAATATAAAGGACACTTTAAAACGTAACTCAAAGGCACTAATCAATACTAAGTCAAGGCACGACGCGTTCGTCTAATAGACGTTAGACCATTGTAGGTAGTCGTGTTTGCTGAAGAGATTTGGGTTACGAGTACCGAAGACGCAATACTGTGAGTTCATGTCCCCCTTTTCTCTTTAACTGTTTTCAGTTTCATACTTCGGGGGTGAAATACATGTTACAGATTTTTACAGACATTTACAGATTTTTACAGACAATTACAGACACTTTTATACATGGTATGATTAGCTAAGGAATTTACTGTTAGATCACGTGAATGGATAGGCTATTATCGTAAGACCATTATTCCTTGTATAAGGACCGAGAGGCATGAGTGATAGATCTATTGGGTGTTGCGAGCCCCACACATGGGCCAGCGTGTGGCTGCATGTGGTGACTATGTCGTTCCGCCGGAAGGACCGGTATGAAGTACGCGTTACAGGTTTGAGTGCTTCCTAGGCCATATCACTTATTAATGTATTAGCTACACATTAATTGATCTGTTTTTCCTTATTGCTACATACCAAGGACATACATTTATACAGACATATTTCACAATCTATACAGACACACATTAACAATTTATACAGACTCACATACACATGAACTCGCTCAACCTTTATTGATGTTTTCCAAACTACATTTATTTCAGGAAATTAAGTATGGATCTGGCAGGCGTTGGAATTTCAAGTCATGTTAAGTATAAAGATGTCATCCATGGTTCTTGGGTTTGGCCAGTGTGTCTTAATCCTGGACGAGACACGTCTTCCAAACTTGGATTACAACTATTATCTTTGTCGAGTCCTTAGCAAACTTTTACACAATTCATCTGGTTTGTAAAACTTAAATTTTGAAGTCTACGTTTTAGACAATGTTGTTATGTTTTAAACTCATTTTATGGATGACAAATCTTTGGTATTATCATATAGATTGTTTGATATGGTTGAATGCAATGATAACAAGTAAGTCACCCCATAATCACGCTTCCGCAAAAGTCAGGGTGTGACAGCTTGGTATCAGAGCTTCGATCGTAGCGAACTAGGATTCATTCTCGAGTCTAGACTACGATCAATAGGGCTCTCACGAAAACGCTTTTACAAACATGTTTTCATTGCATACACAAAACGCCCAGATCCAGGGAACACACATTTTTACAAACAAAAGGCACAAATACACATTCCAAAATATATGTTTATAATTCAGTCTTAGAGACTGAGGGATTCAATCTTAGAGATTGAGGGAGGTTTAGCCTTAGAGGCTGGGGAGGTTCATTCTTAGAGACTGAGGGGTTCAATCTTAGGGATTGGGGAAGTTCAGTCTTAGAGGCTGAGGAAAAATTTAGTCTTAGAGACTGGGAGGTTTGGTCTTAGAGACCAGGGATTTAGTCTTAGAAACTGGGAGGTTGGTCTTAGAGACCAGGGATTTAGTCTTAGAGACTGGGAGGTTTGGTCTTAGAGACCAGGGATTTAGTCTTAGAAACTGGGAGGTTGGTCTTAGAGACCAGGGATTTAGTCTTAGAGACTGGGAGGTTGGTCTTAGAGACCAGGGATTTAGTCTTAGAGACTGGGAGGTGGATCTTAGAGACCAGGGAGTTAGTCTGAGAGGCTAGGGAGTTAGTCTGAGAGACTGGGTGGGATAGCCTGGGAAGACTAGAACGAATATGTGGATACATGATTACGTTATGAATTGTCTTTATTTGCAATACACAAGTGTTAAAGATTTCTGTAAATATGCGCGCTACGACTATTATGTACCGGCACACACACGTCACTTTCCTTAGGGAACGAATTGTCAGGTGATGACAACCCTACCGCCACCGCCACAGATGATGAGACTGTACCTGCGCAGGAGATATTTGCGTCAGACCCTGAGAGTGACCCTGACATGGAGACCAAGAACGAGGACGACTGCCAACCATCCGCGCTGCCAGACTCTGGTGATGAATTACCCTTGCTGATGGCTTCCTTGACAAGAAACTTCCTGTCATCCTTGTTTCGGTCCATGATTACCTCATCATTTGGACACTTCGATGACGCGCACATCGTGGCTCCGATTCTCGACGCCGTACCTCTCAGGATTATTTTCCCCAAGAATCTACCTCTTTGACAAATTGTTTGATGACGACGCTAATTTGCTTATTGATGATCCTTCCGTTGATACCCAGGATGATGGAAAGTTAGATGAGGAAGTTGTTACTAACTCTACGTTTTGAGATCCCCATTATCAAACTATCCTCTTATTCTAGTATACACTCGATTTCAGACTCCTTTGAGTCTGCGACATTTACGACTTTACAAACAGGCAGGCTACCGCTTTTTGCTCCCGACACGGACGACGACGCCTCTTTGACTACTGCACTAACATTTGCTCAAGATCACATACCCTCACACTCCCCAGGACCTGCCCCTGAGGCAGCTCCAGTTCCTTGTGGGCCAGCTTAATGTTGCACCTGCTGAACCTGTTTAAACGTGACATTATTTCCTTTGGACTACTATACCTTGCACTCCTCTTACCAAACCCAGTACCTGCACTGTAACAACTCTCATTAAAAATTTAAATAATTAGGATGGTAATTAGCTATTAAGAAAACCCTAATTGAGACACCCAAGTAATTCTGCACTAACCCTAGAATTTCCAGAACAATCAGAATCAGGATCAGGGGCCCTAAAACTCAGGGGGGGCAAAACCCTAGTAACGATTATCCTCATAACTCTGTGTAAAATTCGAAATTAACAAAACCGTCGACACAGCAAGCCTACATGCACGAAGGGCTACTCTATGAAAATAGGGTGGTCACTCGCGTAGCGCGACGCATAAGGGGGTACCCCCTCGCGCTACGCGACGGTGTCAAAATTTCAGTATAAATAGCAGGGGTTGGGACTTGAATTTTGGCACTTGAACGACGAAAATCGGAGTTACGTAGGTCGAGTTATAAGCAAAACAGTCCAACACACACACACAATTATCGAATCGCTGCCGCAGAACAGGGTAATTATCCGATCGCTATTACGATTCAGTTTCCAGGATCAATATACCCAAAGAATGTCTAAGTGCCGCCCACATTGGGCTATGCTTTGTCGTTGTCGATAATTCGATAATGAGTTGAAGCATTGTACTTTGTCGTTGTCGGTAATTCGATACACGAGTTGAAGTACTATACTTTGTCGTTTGTCATTTTGATAAATGAGTTGAAGTATCGCACTTGGTCATTCATTGTGAATATTTGATCTCGGGAAATTATCGTAACTGCTGTATTGATCACTAACTCTGTTTTGTGTGCATTATTGTGAAATTAGGTTAACAGGGATAAAATCATATTCTGTCAGTACTAAATCTACAATGTGAGTCATTCTCTTTTTTTATTAACTGTTTTACAATACTCCAAATCATTTTTTCAAAGTTATAATTACAGTGATTAAGTTTATGTAATCACCAAATTACAGCCGGTATGTGGGGTATTGTGCACAGTATTATTATTGTTTTAATCACATTAGGTGGGCGAGCCTAAAAGAAAGTGATATACGTCACTCATTGGGCCAGCCAATGGTGATATGACCACAGTCACAGAGCTGGTCTGTGACAAATACCTATTCTTGAAATGTTGGTTGATAATAAACATATGTAAAAACTCTTAATACTGTGAATTATAGCAAATGTGTCATTTTCAGTAAAATGAATGATTCACTCAGTATTTCCCCGCTGACAAAATCTTTTTCAAACATGTTTCAGGTGATCTGCTGTAAATCAGGAAAAAGTGCTGAGGAGCATTTCCAAGCTTAAAATAGTGGCTCAATATAAAAAGAATAAAGATGTTTTAAATTAAGAATTTATCACTAAACTGATGTATTGTAAATTATCGGGGTTTTATCCCGAATTGTGAAATAAAAATAATCGGGAAAAATTTAGCTTTACAACGATCCTGATGTTCAAAAATTTTCCGCTGCTAAAACTCAATTAAACAAATATCACGGGGTTTCTGTCCCGCGGCTCCGGAAACGGGTCAAACCGGGTCGGGGGCCGTGACAGAAACAAGGTGGTATCAGAGCCACTGAGTTAAGCTAATTAAGTATTTAACCGATACTTAATTTTTCCTGATTACTATTATGTGATTATGTGATTATATGCTTTTAACTGATTATTTGTTAGTTACAGTATGGGTAAACAAAAGTTGCAAGATATCTATCTTAAGTTAGATAGATCAATTTACGAGAAAGGAAGTTCGTCTAAAACTAAAACTTCAAGGCACCCTACAATTCCTGAGGAAGGAATATTTGTGCAAAAAGCGAATTATGAAAATCCGCTTTCTCCTAGAAAAAGGAGTATGATTATTAAGAAAAGTAAGGAGCAACTCCGAGAAAAGAAGATTAAAAAGGAAACCCATGAGTTACTTAAGAAATCACCTTGGGAAGATAAACTCGATGAAAAATGGGCAAATTTATATATGCTAGCCACTGTGGCTGAACATGCAAATCTTTAAAGATGTCCTAAAATTTTAAGCAGTACTTCCCAAGAAGTAAATAAATAAAAGTTAGTAAAATAAAAATTGAGTGTGTCTTCTGTATTTTGTACAAATAGTGTGCAATAAAACTTCCATGTTATTTGTTAAACTTTGTTCCAAAGTTTTAACTTGATATTTTATGCATTTTGCATATATGCTACACAGCATGAACGAGATATCTGAAGCTTTTCAGAACCTCAATTTATACCCAGTGAACATAGAAGTTTCTCATGAATTCACGGGATATATTACTGATGTGGACCAACCTGTAAAACTTCCTACTCCACCAGTGACCAAACCAAAAAGGAGGCCAAAGAAAAATTATGTATGGGGAAGCCGTATACGTAAGAGAAAGACAGTTACAAAAACCCCTAAAACTAGTAAACCTTTAGACAAAGGAAAAGCGATTGTAATCCAGGAAAACCCTAATCCGCAAGAACCGGAAAATGAAGCCAATGACGAATCCAGGCAAATGGAGGAGCAGTTCGATCAGTATTCTCAGGAAATAGAAATAGAAATAGGGCAAGGTTCTAACCCAACCCAGGTAGAAGTTGGAGAAAGTTCTAATCAAACCAAAAGAGTTACTTTTCAGGATCAGATAGATATGTTACTAGAAAAATGTGAAACTATGCAACCTGTCAGTCCGGGTATTTTTACTTATCCTATCGAAAACCCAATTCCTATGAATTTTGCACCAACCATCACTGAACCAATAGTCCATAACCAACCTGTAGAAATGGAAGAATGGTGGACCAACGATTGGCAATTTCAAAATATTGTCAATAACGCTTACTCATTTCTTCCACAGTTCGACCCAGAACCCCTACCTAATCCACCAATGAGCAATGAGAATTTGGCTGAACTTCGCCATTTCGGTGAAGAGTTGATGGATGCAGGGAATAGAATTAGGGAAATAGGGGGACAGATTGCATGGAAGTATGACGAGAGGGAACTTCGTTTTTAGGATGACAAATAGGAGGACGGAAACTATCTTTGTATAATAGTAATAGTAAATAGTGAAACCAGTTGTAACATAACGAATAAAACGTTGTAAAATATCGGTGTGTATTGATGCATACTATACTGATATGAAATGCAATCGAGAAATCGATAATTTTGGGCTTTATGTGTTATAATTTGTTTAATGATTTGTATGAATTGTTAATTGCTAATTATTCATAATAATTTATCATTAGATGGCAAATAACGATAACGAACCAGTAAATGAAGTTAATCAATCGGAGCAACACCCAGAAGATCAATATATGACCAAACAAGATATTGAAAATATGGTTGCCCAAGGCATAGCCAATGCAATTCCAATGTTCGTTGCTGCTATGAAAAATCCAAACGATCCACAACATATTGTTCCTAGTAAACATACCATCGAAGATAATTTCAGTAACAGTATAAACGGGGGCAATGATCGTATAAATCATGACAATGAATCTCAGCACACGCAGCGCCCTAAGAAACGAAAGGCTGCAACGCCTGGTTGCACTTTCAAAGAATTTCTTGCTTGTAAACCCGCTGAATTTGCAGGCAATGAAGGAGCAACTGCAACGCTGCGATGGTTGGAGAAAACCGAAGCAGTTATTGCAATAAGTAAATGTGCTGAAGAAGATCAAGTCATGTATGCCTCAAACCTGTTTAAAGAAGGAGCACTAGAATGGTGGAACACAGTGTTACAGGCAAAAGGCAGACGGGTAGCTTATGCCATGACTTGGGACGAATTTAAAAATCTGGTCGAAAGGAAATTCTGTCCTGAGTATGAGAAGGAACAAATGGCAAATAAGTTCCTTAATCATCGAATGACCGGAGTAGATTGTCGTGGTTATACTTCGACATTCTTCGAATATGCGAGAGTAGTACCTAACTTGGCTTCGCCAGAACCAGTACTCATTTCTCGATATATTTGGGGATTAATTAGCGAAATTCGCAATACCGTTAAAGCTGCGAGACCTCGCACTATTGACGATGCAGTAGAATTAGCTAATACCCTAACCGACGAACTGATACGCACAAGAGATGAAGATAGGAAGAAAGAATTGGCTCAGAAAATTACCCAAGGATTTAGGGTGGGTAATAGTAGTAATTTCAAGAAAAGAGGAACAGGGCAATCTTCAAATGTGCCATTATGCAAATTTTGCAAAAAGAGACATTTTGGAAAGTGTAATAGAGTTTGCAATTTTTGCAAAACAACCGGACATCAGGAAGAAAACTGCAGAAAGAAATCCATAATTTGTTACAATTGTGGAGAAGCTGGACATATCAAACCAGAGTGTCCTAAGTTAATCAACCCCACAGACAACAAACTCAAGGCAGCTGAAGGAACTACTAAGAAGAATGCTAGAGCATTTCAGCTGACTACTCAAGAAGCAGAACTCATTCCGGATGTGATCGCCGGTACGTTTTTAGTCCACAACGTCTATGCAAAAGTATTATTTGACTCTGGTGCGAACCAAAGTTTTATAAATACTTCATTTTGTCAAGCTCTTAAGTTACCATTAACTACAGTTAGGCAGATCTTTACAGTCGAAACTGCAGATGGGAATTCCATAGAAATTAATCAGGTTTTGCAAAAAGTAGAAATAGAACTTTCAGGTCATAAGTTTGTTGCAAACCTATTACCTATGAAATTAGCTGAGTTTGATGTTGTGTTAGGAATGGATTGGTTAATAGCCAACCATGCTCAAATCATATGTGATAGAAATTCTATAGAAATTCAAGCACCTACTGGAGAGGTAATTAAGATTTCAGGAAATAAACCTAGGAAGCCATTAAAGTTCATATCAGTAATGAAAGTTGCTAATTATGAACGAAACCAAGGAATAGTATATATGATTTCCGTAATCATTTGTACTAAAGGCAAAGAACTCAAGGAAATTCCTGTAGTCTCAGAATACCCAGATGTATTTCCAGAAGATTTACCTGGGTTACCACCAGATAGAGAAGTAGAATTTAGGATTCATCTAATTCCAGGAACTACACCGATAGTCAAGGCACCTTATCGATTAGCTCCTACCGAAATGCTAGAATTGAAAAAGCAATTAGATGAATTACTAAGCAAAGGATTTATACAACCTAGTTCATCCCCTTGGGGTGCACCAGTGTTGTTTGTGAAAAAGAAAGATGGATCAATGAGAATGTGTATTGATTATAGAGAGTTGAATAAAGTTACAATTAAGAATCGATACCCACTACCTAGGATTGACGATCTTTTTGATCAATTACAAGGAGCTAAGTATTTCTCTAAGATAGATTTAAGATCCGGATATCATCAGTTGAAAGTTCAAGAAGAAGACATACCTAAAACTGCTTTCAGAACTAGGTATGGTCATTATGAGTTTACAGTCATGCCCTTCGGATTAACCAATGCCCCAGCTGCATTCATGGACATGATGAACAGAATCTGTAAACCCTATTTGGATAAATTTGTAATCGTGTTCATTGATGATATACTCATTTATTCCAAAAGTCAAGTCGAGCATTGTCAGCACTTGCATGCACTCTTAACTCTGTTAAGAAAAGAAAAGTTGTACGCGAAATTCTCGAAGTGTGAATTCTGGCTGCAAGAAGTGCAATTCTTAGGCCACATGGTGAATCACGAAGGTATTCACGTAGATCCTGCTAAGATCGAAGCAATTACCAACTGGAAGGTTCCACAAACTGCAATGGAAATTAGAAGTTTTATAGGTTTAGCCGGTTATTATAGACGGTTTATTAAGGATTTTTCCAAGATAGCTGTACCATTAACTAAGCTGACCTGTAAAGCCACTAAGTTTGAATGGGGACCAAAGCAAGAAGAAGCCTTTAGAATCTTAAAGCAGAAATTAACCAATGCGCCAATCTTAGCCTTACCAGAAGGAACGGAAGGTTTTGAAGTATACTGTGATGCTTCAAAATTAGGATACGGATGTGTGTTGATGCAACGCAAGAAGGTAATTGCGTATGCCTCAAGACAATTGAAAAAGCACGAAGAAAACTATACGACTCATGATTTAGAACTAGGAGCCATAGTTTTTGCCCTTAAGATTTGGAGACATTATCTGTATGGAAGTAAGTTTACTGTTTATACGGATCATAAGAGTTTAAGGTATATATTCGGGCAAAAAGAGTTAAACATGAGACAAAGAAGATGGATGGAAGTCCTGAGTGATTACGACTGTGATATTCAATATCACGAAGGAAAGGCCAACGTAGTAGCAGATGCCTTAAGTCGTAAGTTCCATGAAAAGCAAAAGCGAGTCCGTGCTCTTAGAATAAATCTACAAGTAGATTTACGGGAACAAGTGAAAGAAATCCAGAAAACGGCAATCAATGACGAAGTCGAAGGAATGAAAGGTTACCTAAAAGAATTAGAACAAAGAAATGATGGAATTTGGAAATTTCACCAAAGCAGAATTTGGGTACCTAAACAAGGAAATTTAAGATCAAAGATCTTAGAAGAAGCTCATAAATCTAGGTATACTATACACCCAGGAAACAATAAGATGTACCAAGATTTAAAGAAGAACTTCTGGTGGATAGGAATGAAAAAGGATATAGCTGAATATGTATCTAAGTGTTTAACCTGTTCACAAGTTAAAGCCGAACACCAGAAACCCTCAGGTCTATTACAACAGTTAGAAATACCTGTATGGAAATGGGAACTTATAACAATGGATTTTGTTACTAAGTTACCCAGAACCAGAAAAGGTAATGATGCAATTTGGGTAATCGTGGATCGATTAACCAAATCAGCTCATTTTCTACCAATAAAAGAAACCTTTAGCATGGAAAGATTAGCCAAGTTATATGTGGATGAAATAGTATCCTTACATGGAGTCCCACTCTCCATCGTATCGGATAGAGATAGTCGCTTCACTTCCCGATTTTGGACAAGTTTCCAAGAATCAATGGGAACCCGACTCAACCTAAGTACTGCATATCATCCACAGACCGACGGACAAAGTGAAAGGACAATCCAAACTCTGGAAGACATGCTTCGAGCATGTGTAATTGACTTTGGAGGTAATTGGGATAACCATTTACCATTAATTGAATTCTCCTATAACAATAGTTATCATTCAAGTATTGAAGCCGCTCCATTCGAGGCACTATATGGACGCAAATGCAGAACACCCGTATGTTGGGCAGAAATAGGAGAAAGTCAATTATCAGGTCCAGAAATCGTACAAGAAACCACAGACAAGATAACTCAAATCAAGGGAAGATTGAAAACAGCCAGAGATCGTCAGAAGAGCTATGCCGACAATCGTCGCAAACCACTTGAATTCCAAATAGGAGACAAAGTACTTCTAAAAGTATCTCCTTGGAAAGGTGTGGTAAGATTCGGTAAGAAAGGAAAACTGAGTCCCCGATATGTTGGACCATTCCCAGTGATTCAATGAATCGGACCAGTTGCTTATCGCTTACAACTACCAGAAGAACTAGCTGGAGTACATGATGTATTTCATGTATCCAATCTCAAGAAATGTTTATCAGACGAATCCCTGGTAGTACCTCTTCAAGATATAGAGGTGAACGAAAAATTAAAGTTTATAGAGAAACCACTACAGATCGAAGATAGAAAAGTCAAGTTTCTCAAACACAAATGACTGGTATTAGTCAAAGTCAAATGGAATTCAAAAAGAGGACCAGAATACACTTGGGAGCTGGAATCAGAAATGAAGCGCAAGTATCCTCATCTATTCCAGTGAATCTCGAGGACGAGATTTTTCCTAAGGTGGGGAGGATGTAACAAATCTCATTAAAAATTTAAATAATTAGGATGGTAATTAGCTATTAAGAAAACCCTAATTGAGACACCCAAGTAATTCTGCACTAACCCTAGAATTTCCAGAACAATCAGAATCAGGATCAGGGGCCCTAAAACTCAGGGGGGGCAAAACCCTAGTAACGATTATCCTCATAACTCTGTGTAAAATTCGAAATTAACAAAACCGTCGACACAGCAAGCCTACATGCACGAAGGGCTACTCTATGAAAATAGGGTGGTCACTCGCGTAGCGCGACGCTTAAGGGGGTACCCCCTCGCGCTACGCGACGGTGTCAAAATTTCAGTATAAATAGCAGGGGTTGGGACTTGAATTTTGGCACTTGAACGACGAAAATCGGAGTTACGTAGGTCGAGTTATAAGCAAAACAGTCCAACACACACACACAATTATCGAATCGCTGCCGCAGAACAGGGTAATTATTCGATCGCTATTACGATTCAGTTTCCAGGATAATATACCCAAAGAATGTCTAAGTGCCGCCCACATTGGGCTATGCTTTGTCGTTGTCGATAATTCGATAATGAGTTGAAGCATTGTACTTTGTCGTTGTCGGTAATTCGATACACGAGTTGAAGTACTATACTTTGTCGTTTGTCATTTTGATAAATGAGTTGAAGTATCGCACTTGGTCATTCATTGTGAATATTTGATCTCGGGAAATTATCGTAACTGCTGTATTGATCACTAACTCTGTTTTGTGTGCATTATTGTGAAATTAGGTTAACAGGGATAAAATCATATTCTGTCAGTACTAAATCTACAATGTGAGTCATTCTCTTTTTTTATTAACTGTTTTACAATACTCCAAATCATTTTTTCAAAGTTATAATTACAGTGATTAAGTTTATGTAATCACCAAATTACAGCCGGTATGTGGGGTATTGTGCACAGTATTATTATTGTTTTAATCACATTAGGTGGGCGAGCCTAAAAGAAAGTGATATACGTCACTCATTGGGCCAGCCAATGGTGATATGACCACAGTCACAGAGCTGGTCTGTGACAAATACCTATTCTTGAAATGTTGGTTGATAATAAACATATGTAAAAACTCTTAATACTGTGAATTATAGCAAATGTGTCATTTTTAGTAAAATGAATGATTCACTCAGTATTTCCCCGCTGACAAAATCTTTTTCAAACATGTTTCAGGTGATCTGCTGTAAATCAGGAAAAAGTGCTGAGGAGCATTTCCAAGCTTAAAATAGTGGCTCAATATAAAAAGAATAAAGATGTTTTAAATTAAGAATTTATCACTAAACTGATGTATTGTAAATTATCGGGGTTTTATCCCGAATTGTGAAATAAAAATAATCGGGAAAAATTTAGCTTTACAACGATCCTGATGTTCAAAAATTTTCCGCTGCTAAAACTCAATTAAACAAATATCACGGGGTTTATGTCCCGCGGCTCCGGAAACGGGTCAAACCGGGTCGGGGGCCGTGACATGCACCTATTGAATCTCCTTTTGTTGAGACATTTCTACCGCACCTGCACCCGCTGATGTTGCATCTATGAAGACTGACGTCCATTGCACCGACATGCCTACCGCTCTCTTTCAAGACATACCCGCACCCCGGGAAGGCGCTCCAGGACAGCACCCGCATAACGATTCTTCTGCTACGGCAACATTTTTCCTAAACTTTACAAGACGCACCGTTTGCTACATTCACCTCTACAACGCTGGACAAGTTATTTCGATGGATCCCTATGCTACACTATGTTGATTTTAGACCCTTGTCATCCCTCACATTATGGAGGCTACACACGGGATGAGTACACCTGTCACATGAGCTACAGTTTGAGGATATGATTCGCAGAGTGTTGGAGCTTGAGCTGACACCACATTTGGTAACTTCAAATGCAAAAACATTGCAGAATTGAAAACATGATTTAAGAATTTACATCACAAGACAGCATGTTGCCTGAAAAGTTTATGTAAGACACCACGCCCTCCACCCTGTCTATTGCCAGTATACATTGAACCTCCATATATATCAAGGTTCCTTTTGCGCTCTCGACCGTTGCTATCACACCGTTCCCAGGATTCTGATACTCATTTCTTTACTATCAAGCAGTAGAGCAGACAATTACTTCGACGTGTACACAAGCCCGAGGAGGAAGTCCACGCGTGTTAACGGTTTACTTTCTTTTCCACCTCTTCCTCAGTCACCAGTATAATTGGTTTCTGGATTATGTGGACTGCATTACATTTGGGTAAAGACACTAATGATAAGTCGGGATTGTGGAGACTTTTAAAGACTACTTTTGACCACGTGATTTGGATACACTGATAGATTTATTGGGCAAGGGTAGGGTGACCCTGTGTCCTATTTAATGTAATACGCTTCGTAGACACTGTGATTATGGGTGGTAAATGATGAAAGCTCAGTCGCTATGTTCTTGCTAAATACGTGTTGACCTGCATATTTGTGCCATAACTATAATACTACATGCTTACTTGCTACGTTCCTATCTACAAGATGTGCTATAATTGTGACGATATGTGATTGCTTGTTATAACAACTACGTATATACATATATGTAATACACCCCCTGGGTTTCAGTCGTTAAGTAGATGCTTTTGTGCTTATGTTCTTAAAGAAACCTGACCTATCCGATCTTCCTCTTAGAAGATGTCAATTCAAGGAAACACCGATACCAACAACCCTCTGCCGACTACAGAGGCAGAATTTCAAGAACGCCTCATACAGGTCATCGCACAATACGAGGCCCTCCGCTCCGAGCGCAACGGAGGTACCTCAGGAAGTAACCCACCCAACGGCTGCACCTACAAGCAGTTCTTGGGCTGCCAGCCCCTGCATTTCGATGGCACTGGGGGTGCCGTAGCCTTCGTGCGCTGGGTTGAGAAAACAGACACTATTTTGCGTGCGAGCAAATGCGCCCCAGAGCGCCAGGTCACGTACATTTCCGGACTGTTCCAAGATGGGGCTCTGTCATGGTGGAAACTCCAGGTTCAGACGATGGGCGAGACTACTGCGTATACTTTATCATGGGACGAGCTGAAAGAGCTAATGCATAAAAAGTATTGTTCGAGAATAGAAAGCCAGAAGGTGGAAACTGAGTTCTGGAACTTGAAGATGGAAGGTCCAAAAATAGCTGAGTATGTGGAGAAGTTCCAAGTTCTGTCGCGTATCGTTCCTTACATGGTAGACCCAGAGTTTAAGAAGATTGAGCGTTTCATTTGGGGATTGGCACCCCAAATCATGAGCATGGTGACGACATCAAAGCCTGTAACGATCGCTGAGGCCATCAATCTAAGTGTGGCCTTGACTGAAGAGGCAATCAGGATGAACAAATTTTCAACCTCCGAGGAGAAGAAGGAGACTCATGTAGAGTCATCTGGAGACAACAAGAGAAAGTTAGCAAATTTCAAACAGGGTACCCAGACGAGTAGCAACAACAAGGTCAAAAAGAGAAAAGAGTACATGGGTAAACTACCTAAATGCGACAGGTGCCGACGTCATCATACCGGGCGATGTAAAAATGGGAAGTGTGACAACTGTGGCAAAGTGGGACACAACAGGGAAACGTGTTGGAGTGAGACGAAGCGTGGAAAGAAAGGAAAGGGGAAAGATAAGGGATGTTATACCTGCGGGGATATGAGGCACTTTAGGAAAGATTGCCCAAGGGAGATTAAACAAAGTCATGGGAAGAATGTCTAACACCGGAGCTAGGAAAGCACGCCAGGATCCAAACATGGTCATTGGTACGCCTCATAGTAATCAATGTTATGCGCCTGTGCAATTTGATATTGTTGTCAAATTTTAGCTTCAGAATATACTTGTTTTAATAGTAAGTAAGATAGGTATCCAATATTCGATCAAACTAGCTTAAGGGAAGCTTCGATGTGATGCTTGGGATGGACTGGTGGTCGAACAACCAGGTGAAGAAGGTTATCCGCATCCAGATGACGAATGGAGAAACGACCGTGATTCATGGAGCAGGATACGCTCCTACGGATTATCAGGCATTGAAGATATGAAAGCTTTCGCACAATGGGTGTGTTGCCCTCTGGGCTCATGTTGTGGACAAGGGAGCCGAAGAACCAAAACTCGAAGATATCCCTGTGATAAAATAATATCCTGAAGCCATCCCCGAAAACTTGCCAGAATTATCTACTCAATGACAAGTTGAATTTTGCATCGATTTGATTTCCAGGCGCCGCGCTTGCAGCCAATACACCTTGGCAATTTACAGCTTCAGACATGCAAGGATCGACAGTGTAGCTTTAGTAGCTGATAGAGAAGGAAGATAACAGACCAAGTTTCCCATTTTGGGTAACCCCAGCTCTGCTCATCAAGAAGAAGGATGTGACTTCCAAATGAGCATCAATTACTAGGAGCCAAACGAGCTAACCCACGAGAGTCGGTGACTCTCGCTACGGATTAACGAATTACGTATTTAACTAACTGTGAGGATCCAACTACTATTACACGACCGATTGATGATCAAGTGTCGTTAGCGATGAATTCAGGAAGAAAGTACCGGGGAAATCGTGGGACGATAACTTGTCTTTAGACGCACACAAGATGGTGTTTCCTACACAATGCACAAAATCGAGTTACACAGAATACGAAACCTTGAGGATCTAGAAAACATATGATTAGGACCCTTAGGAACCCAGGTCCAAACGTGTAAAGGTTGTTACTTAGACACCATATCTGTTAACTCAATCGAACACCATTAACCTGACATATATGCTATTTCAGTTAACAGAACAGAAAGTACTTGAAATTCTTTCGTTTAAATCTTCACTTTTGCTTCTAGCCGAGTAAATGTTTGCATCTCTACTCCCCTTAAAGTAGTTGCATCGCTTTGATTTTCTTCGCTGAGAGCGAACACACATTTGCTTCGATACTTGGTCATTACCTCATACTCATTGTCTCATCATTGATGTGTTTCGTCAACATTGGTGACCACGAAACGGACACAGCGAAACAGGGGGTGCTTCTTCGAGGGTAGCTACGACGAAACAAATGTGTTTTGCCATGGGTAAATACGACGAAACAAGGGGTGTTTTGTCGAGTGATCAAACTGCACAGTAACTTAACTTAATTCCGTTAAGACTTAACCCAGCAGTTAACTACCGTTAAATGTTAAACATAACTTGAATGAAATTGAATACGTGATATGTGCTACTTGGAGATCTCTGATACGATGTCCATTATGATTGAGCTTATACGTGAACTTAGTGAACATAAACTGATTATATACACGTGCGTACTTTAGGACGTGATTGATTAGCTGTGAGCGCATACTTAGCATACCGAGCAAACCAAGGTGAGTTCACACTCTTACCAAGGCATGGGATTCCCGGTGGGCAGGGAATGGGATTGAAGGAATGGGATTGAACAATTACTTGGACTATCAATATTACTAGACTATCTACAATCGTTCTCGGATGCGAAGGACCCATACGTAAAACCTACGTATACTTGTACTTATCACTGTCCTCAGGTTGCGAAGGACACTTACGTAAAACCTACGTAAACTTATACTTACTACTGCCTCGGGTTGTGAAGGGCACTTACGTAAAACCTATGTAACCCCCGCGTACCACTGTCCTCGGGATAAGAAGGACACTTACGTAAAACCTACGTAAACCCCGTACGTACTACTCTTCTCGGGTTAAGAAGAACACTCATGGTTACCCCTAGTCTAGTACATGCACACATAGGAAGCCCCCACCAAATGAACATACAATTGACTTAGTTAATAACGCATGGTGATGCAACGAACTTGCTATTACGGACTTACTTACTGTGAACTCGCTCAACTAGTTGTTGACTTTCTGTTACATGCCTTGCAGGACCATAGGTATTCATGGAGCTTGCACGGGAGGCGCGGTCATTGTGGGCACGGATTGTGGATGTTTTGATGAAAACTTTATGACTCTTTAAACTTGACACTTGTGTTGGATTTTCATACTATGCTTCCGCTACCTATACTATGTTTTTGATTGAACACCAATTGTATTGTGATGGATTACATTTACTTTTACTTATTACTTACATGTTCAATATGATTGGTGGCTTGATCCTGGTCATGTCACGCCTCCAAGCGGTGGTACTCCGCTTGTGGATTTTGGGGTGTGGCAGATTGGTATCAGAGCCATTGGTTATAGAGAACTTGGTTTTAATAAGGGGAAAACGTTTTTATTAGAACCAGACTATAACCAGTACAGTGCTCAACGATCCACAACGACGCCTCGCTCCACGTGCAAGACTCAACATCCTAGGTAATATGGTTATGTATTATTGCCTACTTGTTATATTACATAGAACTTTGCTCATGGTATGCTTAGATACACATAACTCCTATTGCTTGAGAATACTTGTGTGCTCGCTCTCTTCTGTCATCGCACTATTCGCGAACCTCTCTTACTTATGTTATCTTTGCTATGAAGATCATGGCTGGGCGTATTAACATGACTCAAGCCCAGTTGACGGCTCTTATTAACGAATAAGTTGCTGCGGCACTTGCAGCTGCACAAGCAGGAGGTATACCCTGCAGTCGTAACTCACACTAGGATCCTTAGATCCTACACTCCTAAACCAACTCTTGTGTTTAACCGTGTCCTGTTCTTATAACACAACAGGTCAACACGCTCAGCCACCTGTTTGCACTTTCAAGAATTTCATGGATTGTCGTCCAAGCACGTTCAGTGGCACTGAAGGAGCAGTCGGACTCCTCCATTGGTTCGAAAAGCTCGAGTCGGTATTTGAAATGTGTGAATGCCCTGAGGCTCGCAGGGTGAAGTACGCCACTGGTACTCTAGAAGGAATTGCGCTGACTTGGTGGAATGCGCAAGTTCAGATATTAGGGCTGGCAGCTGCTAATGCCACCCCTTGGAATGATTTCAAGGAATTGATCAAACGAGAATACTGCACATGTGATGACATCCACAAGTTGGAAGTGGAGCTCTTTCATCTGAAAATGACAGGGTCGGAAATTGAAGCTTATACGAAACGGTCAAACGAGCTGGCCATCTTGTGTCCAACTATGGTGGACCTTCCAATCAAGCGCATTGAGTTGTATATCAAGGGGTTTCAGAGCCATGTGACATCGGCTAACCTTGATAATATCCAGGATATTCAGCGTCTTGCTCATCGCCTCACGGAACAGGCAGTGGAACAGAACAGGCTACCTAAACGTATCAGCGCTACTACTACCACTACCACTTCAGCTACTCCTGCTACTCCTAGTGACAACAAGCGAAAATGGGAGGGGGATTCCAGCAAGGGTTCAGCTACGGTTCAATCTCAGGTTCAGCAGCGGAAGACTGACAACTACCAGAGCCCCGGTCAGCAGTCTTCTGGTAGTCACGTGCAGAAAAGATATCAAGGAAATCACCCAAGGTGCAACAATTGTAACAGACACCACAGTGGCTAGTGCAACAAGGGTCGTTGTCAGAGGTGTCTCAAGATGGGTCATGAGGCCAAGGATTGTAGGAGCCCACGGCCTGTAACCCAGAACCAGCAGCAGCAGCAGGCACCGCAGAATCAGCAATAGGGCAACAAGGGATGTTTTCATTGTGGCGCTAAAGGTCACTTCAAAAGACACTGCCCCCAGTTAAACCAAAACCAGAACAACAACAACAACAACAACAACAACAACAGCAACAACAACAACAATAACCAAGGCAATGGAAACAACAACGGGGGAAATATCAATGATGGGAACAACGGCGCTAGGGGTCGTGCTTTTGTGCTAGGGCAGGGTGATGCCAGGAATGATCCCAACGTGGTTATGGGTAAGTTTCTTCTCGACGACTTTTATGTTACTGTCTTGTTTGATTCGGGTGCGGATACTAGTTATATGTCTTTGAAAGTTAGTCAAATGCTCAAGCGCACACCCACACTTTTGAACACTAAGCATGTCGTAGAGTTAGCCAACGGTAAAAGTCTAGAGGCCACACACATAGTTCAGGATTGTAATCTTATCCTCGCTGGTCAGACTTTCTCGATCGATCTCATTCCCATAGCTTTGGGTAGTTTCGACATCGTTATTGGGATGGATTGGTTATCCCAACATCAAGCAGAGATTTTATGCAAGGAGAAGATTGTTCGAATTCCCCGTTCTGGTAAAGAACCTCTTGAAGTTCAAGGCGACAAGAGTGGTGCATTGGTTGGCATCATCTCCTTCCTGAAGGCCCAGAAGTGTTTGCGAAAGGGCCACACTGCCATTTTGGCACATGTTACTGATGCATCAACGAAAGAGAAGAGATTAGAGGATATCCCAGTTGTACGCGATTTTCCTCAAGTGTTTCCAGAAGATTTACCTGGGCTACCGCCTCATCGCCAGGTCGAATTCCAGATTGAACTAGCTCCTGGAGCAGCACCAATAGCTCGCGCACCGTATCGATTAGCTCCAACAGAACTGGAAGAATTGTCTAAGAAACTACAAGAGCTCTTGGACAAGGGCTTTATTCGTCCTAGCTCTTCGCCCTGGGGAGCTCCAGTACTATTTGTGAAAAAGAAAGACGGTACCTTCAGGATGTGCATAGATTACCGTGAACTCAACAAGGTAACGGTGAAGAATCGTTATCCTCTTCCACGCATTGACGACTTGTTCGACCAGTTGCAAGGGTCGAGCTACTATTCGAAGATTGATCTGAGGTCAGGGTACCATCAGCTGAGAGTCCAGGATGAGGACGTCTCTAAAACAGCATTCAGAACTCGTTACGGCCACTATGAGTTTCTTGTCATGCCATTCGGGTTAACGAACGCACCTACAATCTTCATGGATCTAATGAACAGAGTGTGCAAGCCTTACCTAGACAAGTTTGTGATTGTCTTCATCGACGACATCCTGATCTACTCTAAGAGTCAGGAGGAGCACGAGCAACATTTACGACTTATTTTGAAGCTTCTTCGAACAGAACAACTGTACGCCAAGTTTTCAAAATGCGACTTCTGGCTTCGTGAAGTCCACTTTTTGGGCCATGTGGTAAACAAGGATGGGATTCATGTTGATCCATCCAAGGTAGACTCGATCAGGAACTGGCCTGCACTGCGTACACCAACGGAAATACGCCAATTCTTGGGTTTGGCGGGTTATTACAGACGGTTCATCAAAGACTTCTCAAAGATTGCACAGCCGCTCACACTACTGACACAGAAAGGTGTTACCTATCATTGGGGTAATACCCAGGAGACAGCTTTTCAACACTCAAAGACTCTGCAGCGCACCTATTCTCTCACTTCCAGAAGGCACAGAAGATTTTGTGGTTTATTGCGACGCATCCATCCAGGGTCTTGGATGTGTGTTAATGCAGCGTGACAAGGTTATTGCTTATGCTTCGCGCCAACTCAAAGTTCACGAACGGAACTACACCACACACGATTTAGAGCTGGGAGCTGTTGTTTTCGCGCTCAAGATATGGCGACACTACCTATACGGTACCAAGTGCACTATTTACACCGATCATAGGAGTCTCGAGCATATCTTCAAGCAGAAGGAATTGAATATACGTCAACGTCGATGGGTTGAGCTACTTAATGACTACGAATGCGCCATCAAGTACCATCCGGGCACAGCCAATGTTGTGGCCGATGCCCTTAGTCGAAAAGATACTATACCTAGACGCGTGCGAGCGCTACAGCTTACTATTCAGTCTAGTCTTCCTGCACAGATACGAGATGCTCAGGTGGAAGCATTGAAACCAGAAAACGTCAGGGCTGAAGCCTTACGCGGCTCAAGGAAACGACTAGAACAGAAGGAAGACGGCGCCTATTATGTAACGGGGCGTTTTTGGGTCCCACTTTATGGCAACTTACGTGAGCTTGTAATGGACGAAGCTCATAAGTCTCGCTACTCGGTACATCCAGGTTCGGATAAAATGTACCACGATCTCAGAACTACGTATTGGTGGCCTAGTATGAAGGCCCACATAGCAACTTACGTCGGCAAATGTTTGACTTGTGCGAGAGTCAAGGCGGAATATCAGAAACCATCAGGCCTACTTCAGCAACCCAAGATACCACAATGGAAATGGGAGGAAATTTCCATGGATTTTGTTACTGGCCTACCTAGATCTCAACGTGGTAACGATACTATTTGCGTGATCGTGGATCGACACACAAAGTCTGCTCACTTCTTGGCCATCAAGGAAACGGATAAGTTCTCTACGTTAGCAGACATCTACTTGAAGGAAGTTGTTTCGAGGCACGGAGTGCCAACCTCTATTATTTCGGATCGTGATGCACGATTCACTTCGGAACTATGGCAAGCGATGCACAAAGCTTTCGGCTCACGCTTGGACATGAGCACAGCATATCACCCTCAGACGGATGGGCAGTCTGAGCGCACTATCCAAACTCTGGAAGACATGTTACGTGCATGTGTTATCGATTTCGGCAACAGCTGGGAAAAACATCTCCCGTTAGTGGAGTTCTCGTACAACAACAGTTACCACACCAGCATCCAAGCCGCTCCTTTCGAGGCATTGTATGCACGTAAATGCCGGTCACCTCTCTGTTGGGCAGAGGTGGGGGATAGTCAAATCACAGGTCTAGAAATGGTAGTAGATACTACTGAACGGATTGCACAGATACGGTAACGCATGGTGGCGGCTCGTGACCGTCAGAAAAGTTACGCTGATAAGCGCAGGAAACCGCTCGAGTTTCAAGTTGGGGATCGAGTGCTACTCAAAGTCTCACCCTGGAAGGGTGTGGTTCGTTTTGGCAAAAGGGGCAAACTTAATCCGCGGTATGTCGAACCGTTCGAAATCATTGAAAGAATAGGCAAAGTGGCCTACAGACTGAACTTACCAGCAGAACTCGGTGCAGTTCACAACGTTTTCCACGTGTCGAATCTGAAGAAATGTCTGTCAGATGAGACCCTCATAGTTCCTTTGAAGGAACTCACTATCGACGAGCAGTTGCGATTCGTCAAGGAACCAGTTGAAATCACGGACCGGGATGTTAAGGTCCTCAAGAACACCAGGATACCTCTTGTTCGAGTTCGTTGGAACTCCCGTCGTGGCCCAGAGTTCACCTGGGCACGAGAAGATCAAATGGAACTCAAGTATCCCCAGTTATTCCAGAACAATGCAACTACTACTGAGGCTGAAGCTACTACAGAATTTCGGGACGAAATTCCAAATCAACGGGGGGATGATGTGACACCCCAGGAAAACCAGTAAACGATACAACTCACCTAGCTTCCTTAGTAACCGCATGCTAAATTTCGGGACAAAATTTCTTTCAAGTTGGGGATAATGTGACAACTCGAGTTTCCAAGATTTATTATTCGCATTTATTACACGTTGACTGTTTAGTTGTTTGATTGGTTTGACTTGTAACTATATACGTTGTGTTAGAATGAAACGTAATGTGATTGTTGCATGTATGTGATTGATGTTATAACATGAGACTTGTTAGAAAACTTAAACTGTTTAATACATGAAATAACCCGACGAAACAGAAGTCTGTTTCGTCACTCCTATCTTGACGAAACACAAGTGGCTTCGCCATAAACCATAACGACGAAAGAGAGATTGACTCGTCACAAGTCTCCCGACGAAACGGATGTGTTTCGCAGCCCAGTGATTCGCCGAGGCCCAGTAACGGCCCAAGACGTTACACCGGATATTTAATCAGTTCTACGGATTATTTGTCACAACTTTGGCAAACCAGAAACCCTAAGAGCTTTCTCCACTGTGCGGCGGCAACAACCATTGTTCACCATCATCTCTATCTCTCGAATCCTTGTTTGTTCACCTCGAATCGGTTAGCGTAAACCCTACTGTATGTGTACTTGTTAATTGGTGCCTTTGTGTGTTTAGGCTAGGGTTTGTAAACCATATGAATTTAGAATCATGATGTGATAGTGTAAGTGATGTTGTTTTGTTTTAAGTGCTTGACAGTTCCAATGAATTATTTGGTGTTGATCTTGTAAGTTATCGATGGCGTAGTGAATTACAAGAAATATGATCACCGGATCCGCACATGTCGTGATTTAAGGTCATCTCATGATCTAGGGTTCATGCTAGAGGTTGGATTGTTATAATATGGTTTGGTTAACGTTTTCAGTACGAACGATAATGACTGAATGATTACTATATTGTATTAATGATTTCATGATGATTAGATGATGATTCTATGTTAAATGATTTCTGTATGATTGCTGTTCGATGATGACGACAATTAGGGTTCTGCACGTAACTGTTGTACAGCGAAACAGACGCCTTTACGAAACACAAATGTCGACGAAACACTGATGTGTTTCGTCAACATTGGTGACCACGAAACGGACACGGCGAAATAGGGGGTGCTTCGTCGAGGGTAGCTACGACGAAACAAATGTGTTTCGCCAAGGATAAATACGACGAAACAAGGGGTGTTTCGTCGAGTGATCAAACTGCACAGTAACTTAACTTAATTCCGTTAAGACTTAACCCAGTTAGTTAACTACCGTTAAATGTTAAACATAACTTGAATGAAATTGAATACGTGATATGTGCTACTTGGATATCTCTGATACGATGTCCATTATGATTGAGCTTATACGTGAACTTAGTGAACATAAACTGATTATATACACGTGCGTACTTTAGGACGTGATTGATTAGCTGTGAGCGCATACTTAGCATACCGAGCAAACCAAGGTGAGTTCACACTCTTACCAAGGCATGGGATTCCCGGTGGGCAGGGAATGGGATTGAAGGAATGGGATTGAACAATTACTTGGACTATCAATATTACTAGACTATCTACCATCATTCTCGGATGCGAAGGACCCATACGTAAAACCTACGTATACTTGTACTTATCACTGTCCTCAGGTTGCGAAGGACACTTACGTAAAACCTACGTAAACTTATACTTACTACTGCCTCGGGTTGTGAAGGGCACTTACGTAAAACCTACGTAACCCCCGCGTACCACTGTCCTCGGGATAAGAAGGACACTTACGTAAAACCTACGTAAACCCCGTACGTACTACTCTTCTCGGGTTAAGAAGAACACTCATGGTTACCCCTAGTCTAGTACATGCACACATGGGAAGCCCCCACCAAATGAACATACAATTGACTTAGTTAATAACGCATGATAATGCAACGAACTTGCTATTACGGACTTACTTACTGTGAACTCGCTCAACTAGTTGTTGACTTTCTGTTACATGCCTTGCAGGACCATAGGTATTCATGGAGCTTGCACGGGAGGCGCGGTCGTTGTGGGCACGGATTGTGGATGTTTTGATGAAAACTTTATGACTCTTTAAACTTGACACTTGTGTTGGATTTTCATACTATGCTTCCGCTACCTATACTATGTTTTTTATTGAACACCAATTGTATTGTGATGGATTACATTTACTTTTACTTATTACTTACATGTTCAATATGATTGGTGGCTTGATCCTGGTCATGTCACGCCTTCAAGCAGTGGTAATCCGCGTGTGGATTTTGGGGGTGTGACAAAAGTAAATTAACAACAATTGATATTGAATTAGAATATGATGATTAATGATTATGAACTTGTACCGTCGATGTTCGATTCTTCCGTGAGAATAACAAAGAAAACAGGATATCAAAGTTGTCGTAAGCGAGAATTAGAATACGTACCTTCGATGTCCGATTCTTCCGTGGATTGTCTGCTGAAGACGAACAATCGAAACAAAAAACCCATAATAATCTCAAAAAGTATGCGAGAAGAAGAAGAATGGAAACAAATAAACGTTTTTTTCTTTATATATGGAAGGAACAAAATAATGACCCAAATCACCTATTAATATTATTATAAACATCATATATAGAAGTTTAAAACTAACACGAATATTAAGATTCTTGAAAGAAATAAAAATTGATAAAGGTAACCTAAATATTATCTTATGGCGTCATATAAAGACTCTACTTCGATACGAGACAAAAGAAGGATTTGTTATTTTTTCTAATTAAGACACTTTTCATGTTTAAGTTTATGAAATACACGTTTGATGTAAAGAATAACAAAAACAATTCATTCACAAATCACTATATAGATTTCAACTTAAACAAAATAAACACAACAGATATACAAAATCAAATCAAAGAAAAAACAATAATCAATAACAATGATTTCAACTTAAATAAATCAACATATCAGAATCAAAAAACACAGATAAACAAAATCGAATCAAATAAAAACAAACATTCATAACAATGGTATCAACTTAAACAAATCAACACCACAGAGTCAAAGTTCTGAAATCGATGAACAAAAAGATGAAATCGATGAAGAAACTGAAGAATATGTAATCATTTATATATCTAGCTTCGTTGACAACAATCATTGTTAGATATGGAAACCGATTCATATTTTTAGAAGAAGATTAGAGAGAAGATGAACAGACGATTTTGTAGAATTGGGATTTATTATGTCAAATAGGATGAGAGGATGAGAAGTGTGGAATAAGAGAATAGGTATTGCCGCTCAAATGAAAAAAGAGGACACCTCATTATTGTTTGTTGTTCTACTTTAATAGAATGGTACTTTCGTTAAGTACAAAATTTCTCATACAGTCATTTGTTCGAACACCTGGTGTGCATCATATACTTAATGTCTTTGAGCATGTCCCTGTATTCAAATGACTTCCTAAATCTGTTTTTTTTTTCATACCCGAAAACATGTATGCAGTCAATACACTAAGAACATCATGTATGTTATCTAACTGAATCAAGGTAAGTTTGTTAACGAAACAAGTTACATCTAGGTTTCTGTATACAGATTTCCATTTTTAATTAAAGTAATCCAACCAAGAAATGGCAAATCAACATCAAGATTGAAAAAAAGGAATTACTTTACCTAATTTTCTTGGACTTAGCATCCGTATGATGGACAAATGAGGAATGCAGATGATAAAAATTTTGAAACCCTTATCGAAATCCATTAACCGAAAGGATCTTTGATGGAAGGATAGATATAAAGATCTTGAAGTATGATGGACAAGTAACTAGTGTATCTTGACTATTTGATACACCTTTCATTATGACAATAGGGCTTTCAACACAAGATGACATGCAATCAGATGGAGGCGTAACCGCCGTTTTGCGTTATATTATTTTTTTATTATAGATTTATCTTTTAATATAAAAGTTTACAATTAACATATTATTTTTGTAGATAATTTACAAAAATAAAATTTCATAATATATTTATAGAATGTTATAATAGTAACTAATATTGATGTTGTACTAATTGATTTAACTTTTACTAATTTTTTTTGTTATACAACTAATGCTACTATATCGTTTCTTTGGTTTTTGATGTTAATACAGTTTTAACTCCAGCAGTTACACAAGACAAGTGCAGGTAGAGGCATAGGATAAGGAAATTGTATTTGGATAGTAAAAGATCTAATGTATCACACGGTTTACAGATGTCTACAACAAATGAAACGTCGACTTCTAATTCGTCATCCATTTTGTTGCACACGCCGACGGTTTCACAGTATGCGTTGACTATGTCGCCAGGTTAAGTTATTTATTTATTTTAATCGCTATCCTTTGTTTTTTGGGAATCTTTGCTTTAACTGTGATGTTTTAACTTTATTTAATGGATATCATAAACTTATATATCACCGTTATTTGTTGTTTCAACCATCCTTACTCTGTTGTAGAATTCAATCATTAATGTTAATGTGGTTTTTTTACCAGATTTGTTATCGTTATCTTAATGTTATTTTTGTTATGTTCACAGTTTTGGAGCATGGTTTTTTTGTTTATATAGAGGACAGGACTAAAATAGAACAGGTTATATGTTTGATTTTCATAACTTATATCGTTACCTGACAAATTACTTGATATGAAGTCTATCTTACATGTTTGTTGTTTTGATGATTTTACTATTTTCATTGATCTCTACATCCCCTGCCAACTTGGTAAAACAGATTGGATGATTTAAAGGGCTACCCGACCGGTACTGTTCTTTTTTATTACAGATGAAACTGTAATGTTTAATATTAATATCATGGAGTCTACAAACGGTTTTTGTCTTTCGAACAGGTGGCCGACTGTCGTCAGTGTACTTGGTATAGAAGACGGAGATTTTGTTGTTTTCCAAAAGTTATCTACACACGATGAATTCTTCAAAGTTCCATATTGTTATGTTACATCCTCAGAACAGCAATCTGGTAAGCTTTAAACACTGTCTATTATGTTTGAAAAACCTTTACATCTTATAATTATCAATATATTTTCAATCTACTGCAGTGGTTACCCAGGGAATTTATGCAACATCATTTCAATGGTGATAATTTGTTTGATGATTTTCTTATCCTTTTTGGCGACGATAATATGTGGAATGTTAGCATAAGTAGAATTATGTTGTTGATTTTTCTCAAATTGCAAAGGATCTCTGTTTAATAACTGGTGATTTTATGGTTTTTGAGCTGCTTGAGGATCGGGTTTTTAGAATTTTACTGTTCCGTCCTAACGGTCTGCAGTCACTAACTCCGGACCGTGCTTTACCAGTTGTCGAACTGGTTAAGATTAAGGATGATGGTAATGATGATGTGTCCTTTGAAGATGAAGCTGTTTTGGAAGATAATGTGATAAATGCTCCTCCTGATTTCCCGGTTGTAGAAGCCAAGCCTCTCTTTGAATAAGAGATTTTAGATGTTCCACCAGTTGTTGATCAAGCCGATGATTACGAACTGACATGGCGTCTCACTTTTCGTTTTGTAAGTCTCTCATTTTCTAAACGTGTTAACTTAATATTATGGAATTTTTTTTAAAGTTTGAATTGTTATTAACCATTTAATTATGTACTTTTATGGAATTGTAATGCAGCGTTTCCCGAAGGCCTTTGCCATGAACGTTGATTTATCTGTCCTTGATGAAATGACAGTTGAAACTGAAGACGTATTTTCAATGACTTTGGAGATCCGGGACGAAACTGCACATGGCAGAATTCGGTATACATTAAGAGGATGGCAAAACTTTATGCGGCAAGCTGGTTTGGCGGATGGTGGTCAGTTTGATCTTTGTTATAACAGAAATCTGAATAGGTTGCTCATCTCTAACCACAACATTTAGAGAATGTTTGTTTTGTGGTTAATACATGTGGTAAACAATTCTCTCCCGGTAGTAATGATGTTCAGCGTTTTTTTGTCATCGTACAATGTTTCGCCATTATTATGATCCTACTATGTATTTGTTTCATACAATTTTCGAAGCATTTGTTTATATGGTATCATATTTCAATGGTCTAAGTCTTATTAATGCCAACATTGTTTTGTTTTCGCCCTGGTACTGTTTACTTTTCAGCAAACTATAATGGTTTAGAATACTTTATCGACTTCTTCTTCATATTTAGTTATTTGAATTTATAGTATAGAATGTTCAACTATTGAAAGATGAACTTAAGTCTTATGCTTGCTGTCACGATCTTCTTCATCTTGGAGAATCCACAAAAGAATTGTTTGAGATGTATGGCATACCAGAAGTGCTTTTGAAACGTTGTTGCTTACACTGGGAGTTGTTGCACGTGACCGAGGTATCGTAACTTGCTGGTTTATCGGTTATTCTTATTTTTTAAATACAACAGACTTTCTTCTTTGTTAGGTTTGATGTTCCTGTTTAACATGAACATGTTTTATTGCACACATTGAAAGAGATTTCAATTTTTAAACACATTTTGTGGATTCGGCTCACGTACAACTTTTTGGCACAGTGTTCGTTAGTAGCTTTACGAAGATGTATTGGTGTGTGTTATCTATGACTCTACGTTTATGTCTTAATGTATATTTAGATGTTAACACTGCCGGTGCAAGTCATATTGGCCAAAAGGCATGAAAACATCATGAAGGTTTAGTTGACAAAAACTTAATATGTAACTAACATTATGGAGATGTACTATTGGGATGTGGTCAACGGTCTCAAAATATTAGGCTTACCAAATCACAGGTTAACGCTTTAACGTTTAGAATTTTTTATGTGTTTAGTTGGTGTTAAGCCACCCGCGAAACTCACGGGTTCTTAGAATAGTTATATTATAATGTCTAATATATCACATTATCATGCACACTCATATACATGACATAATACACGCACATACATATATCACTACACACACTCAAACACAGAAGATAACACACACATAATCAACCTGCAAATCCTATACAAGGCATCTCGATATACATACACACTAGCGGAGAAACGGAAGAGCAAACAAACAAACAAACTAACTAACAAAACTCTATTTTGTATTGAAGCTCCATGTTTAGATTAAGTGATCCTTTAGTTGCGGGAAAAAAGAAAATATATCAAACGAAATAAGAATTCGCATATCTATTTTAACAGGTAGGATGATTCGATTAAAGTACCTTAACAGCAAACGGAGCAGACTGGAGGACACCCTCAATTACAAAGATGACAAGAACCTGACTGAAAGTGTTCAATGATGACGGTGGCGTTGAAGCGTCAAACACGAGTTGAGAACTGGTGTATGAACGGAGAAAAGACACGTCACAGAGTTCGTTGGTTACCAGGTTTAGATCCCGGACTAATGGCCATGGCGGTGGTCCGGTTGCTTGCTTGCACGAAATCAACAGTCAAGACAACGGCGATAGCTGGTGGTCATGGGCTCATGGATGTCGACAAGTAGATCAGGGACGATTGAGGTTTTAGAGTTAATAAAGGAGACGATAATGATTTGTTAGGAGAAGATCCAAAATTTAATATTTGTATCAAAGATCAGCCTAATGATGGAAGGGGAGGGAAAATTGAGCAAGAATCGTGCGATACGAATATGGAAAATCAATAGGAAGATTTGAAAGTGTCTCGTGCCAACCCCATTGATGGGATTCATTATAATAATATTTTGTTGCTTTACGAAATTGTTATCATCTGATGCATATCTATATCTATACTATATAATAAAAGAAACCACTTTTAGGACACTTGTCATCATATTAGACCATCTCTTATAGATAATTATAATTTTAATTTAATCTCTTCTAATTAATTATAGATAACTCCTACTAAATATTATTTATTTAATATCTTATATTATAGATAATCCTACTACTAAATATTATTAGTTTAATATCTTATGGATAATTAATAGAATTAATTGCCAAAATCGTCCCTGAGGTTTGGGCGTGTTTGTCATTTTCGTCCAAAATGACTTTTTTGTACCAAATAGCCCCCCACGTTTGTAACTTTTTGTCATTTTCATCCAAATGCCTAACTGGGTTAGAAACAATTGTTTGATGAGGTTTTTTTTTTTTTTTGAAATTTCACAAGTACAGGACCTAAATGGTAATTTCTTTTTAAACCTAAAACCATCACCCTCTGCTTTCTCTGTCTACAACCTTCAAAACAAACCATCAACTACCACTCACACCGTTACTCACCTCCACCGTTTAATGCTCATAAATAGATATAAAACTAAGATGTATCGACCAGTACCCATCACTATATGCCCTTCAACGAAACCTTTTATGTATCGACCTATACGTAATGAAATAAATTAAATTGAACATATTAGCTGAACTCATATTACAGTTGGGTAGATCATAAACCAAAAAAAAAGCTAAATGGGTTTAAACTGTTATCACACTGCAGCTAAATGAAGTGGTTACCGGTTTCAGCCTTTCACGTTTGGGATACACGCATACCTCAGACAGAAAATAAACAAAGAAATTCGAAGTAACTAACAGAAACCATGAATCAAATGGAAATTCCAATAATACTAAGACTACCCAGAACATGATTATATTCGGTTTCATAAATTTGTAGCACATGATGATATTCTGTTTACAAAATATAATGGAGAGGGATAAGAGGAAACAGAGGAAGTAAACATGAAACTAAGAACACTTGGAAGGTGATGTTCACATGTTTCTTATCAATAAGCAAAAAGGATAAATATGTTAAAAATATGCATATGACTGTAATACTCCAGAGCATATAATTATAATTCGTCAAAACAGAAGTTAAAGATACCATAATAGGCCTTTATAAAATTCTACAATTTGTTTTACATTTAATCTTTACTTTATAAAGTTAGAGTTTAAAAAGAAGTTACATTTAAGGTTCTGTACTTGTGAAATTTCAAAAAAAAAAAAAAAAAAAAAAAAAACTTATCAAACGGTTGTTTCTAACCCAGTTAGGCATTTGGATGAAAATGACAAAAAAGTTACAAACGTGGGGGGCTATTTGATACAAAAAAAAAATCATTTTGGACGAAAATGACAAACATGCCCAAACCTCATGGACGATTTTGGTAATTAACTCTAATTATTATTTAGTTTAATCTCCTTCTCATTTATAATATTATTTATTTGAATTAATTATATTTGAACGTTTTGTTTAGTTTGGTATCAAATAGATTTTACGAAACTTTTTTTTATTTAGTACAGATATAAAATTAGATTTATTATTAATATAACCTTTTATTATTAGATATATAAAATTAGATTTATTCAATTCGTACAATACACGGGGTTTTTTAAGGATATATATTTTTTATTATTTAGTACAGAAAATTACATTTATTCAAACCTTTTAATGCGCATATTTTTAAAGATGTATTTTTTTTATTATTTGGTATATAAAATTACATTTATTCAACTCGTGTTATAAATGAGGTTCTTAAAGATGTATTATTTTATTATTTGGTAAACAATTGTACATTTATTCAACCCATGTAATACATGTGGTTTTAAAGATATAACTTTTTTATTTGGTATATACAATTACATTTATTCAACCCGTACAATATGGTTCTTATAGATATAACTTTTTATTATTTAATATATAAAATTATATTTATTCAACCCGTATAATAAATGAGGTTTTTAAAGATATATTGTTTTATTATTTAGTATATAAAATTTATTTATTCAACCTCGTGTAATACACGGGGTTATAACCTAGTGTTTATAATAATTTAAATCAATAGCGATTACCTTAAATACGGGTTGAGTTATAATACATATATTTATAATAATTTAAAGGATTTTAAAATAAGAATGGTAAGAAGCCATCATAGTGATAAGGCTAGGCGAGGCAGTCTGCGATGGACGCCCGGTCACGAGTGATGGTATCACGAACACCGCCGCCCCCATGTTGATAACGCGTTATTTTTGAAACGCGTTGAAACCTTCACGCGTTGAAAAGTTTGAAAAATTCGAACGTTGCTTGCTTTTTGACCGTTATTCAACGGTTAAATTCAATAAAAAAAAACCTTTAAACCCTTTTATCTATTTATTGTATCAGCGTGAAACTTGGTTTGCCTCTCGCATCGTAACCTTCTTGAAACCATTCCTCGCTTGCTTCGATGTCCCCAACAATCTTTAAAAATAATTCTTTGGGTAAACGAAACCGATCTCTAAACGTTTCGGCATTGTAGAACGGATTTTCCACAAAATAATCGTTCATCAACACTTCGTTGGCACGTATACGATCACGATCTACCATCTTCTTTTTTGGGCGGGACGACTCGGCATCAAGTTCGTTATACACCGACACAAAATATTTTAGCGTCTCATTATCGGAAGACGACTCGGTATCGCTATCGCTAGACATCGGAAACGTCGAATCCGTAGGGAAATCCATTTGAGAAAGATGTAGATTGTGTGAAATGGGTTTAAAAAGGTTTAAAGATGTAGATTGGTGTGTGTAAAATGGTTTAAAATGGAGATATAATGCACGTCCGTCATTCGCCAACTAGCGACAGGTAACCCTCCCGATCAATATGATGAATACCTAGCTATGTCGGCCAGAACTTCACGTGAATGTTTGCAATTTTTTTGCAACGCGGTCATTAAGTTGTATGCTAAAGAGTTTTTACGTAAACCGACGAGCCACGACATCTCATGTATTTACGCCGCACATGAGGCTAGATGGCATTTTCCCGGGATGCTCGGTAGCATCGATTGTACACATATCGAGTGGAAAAATTGTCCAAGAGAGTTGCGAGGGGCGTACGTTAGGGGAGACATCAAAAGACCAACCATCATACTAGAAGCGGTGGCGACGAATGATTTATGGATTTGACATTCGTATTTCGGTGTTCCAGGTTCAAACAACGACATCAATGTGTTGCACACGTCGTCGTTGTTTCAAACCGTAACGGATGGTACCGCACCTTCCTCTCCTTTCTATGTTAACGGACGACATTACAGACGAGGCTTCTTTCTTGTGGATGGTATCTACCCGTTATGGTCTGTTTTTGTGAAAGCTCCCTCATTTCCTGTCGCCTAAAGAAATCGTGTTCAAAAAATTGCAAGAATCGGCAAGAAAAGATGTTGAGAGGGCATTTGGTGTTTTAAAGGGTAGATGGGGTATACTACACCGACCGGTTCGTGCGACGAACAAGAAAACAATACATAGCATAGTGTATGCATGTATCATATTGCACAATATGATAATCAAAGAAGACGGACGTGCAATATCCCCGGATTGGGTGCCGGATCCTCCTACACAAGTTCAAGTTCCAAAAAATATCCAACTAGAATTGCGGAATGAAGAAACTCACTTTCGGTTGAGATACGATTTAATCGAACTAGTAGGTTCTCTAGGTTTGGAGTTTCATGAGTCGGACGAGGAGTAGTTTTTTTTTTTTAAATTGTAGTCTAAAATATTTCTAGTATGTTAAATTGAAGTTGTAGATTTTAATTTTAATGAAATTTATAATTTTAGTGTTTTATTGTTAATTTCTAATTTAAAATAAAAAATTAAAAAAAAATTGTGAGTGATGGAATTCTATCACTAGTGACCACCCCCACTACATTTCTATCACTAGTGATAGAATATTGGGTAATGACATGGCATGAGTTGATTGGATATTGGGAGTGATAGAATTCTATCACTAGTGACCACCCCTCCCCCTCCCCTAAGTGTCCAAAGATGAATCAAGTGTGAAGGTTAATTTTGTCCAAGAGAATAAAAAGAATATGCATATGCAAGTCACATGCTATTTCACCCCACTTTTTAAATCTCCGTAACTTTTTTATACATCATTTGTTTTAAAAAAAATATACCATAAAATCGAGTGTCTTTTCATCTTTAATATGAGTACCCTATTCTTATAGTTTTTAAGAAAAATTCGAAAACTCAGTTGCGTATTACACAATGAACATAACGTAAACCACAATGAGTTTTAAAACGAAAAACACAATGAAAAGTAAATCAAAAACATAATCGATGACAACAGATAAAAGACACAATGAACAATACACTAAAACACAATGAACATAACGTAAAACACAATGAGTATCAAACTAAAAAAGCAATAGAAAGTAGACTAACTTGACAATTTATAATAGCAGATAAAAGACACAATGCACAGCAGAGAAAAGACACAATGGACATCAGACTAAAACACAATGGACAACAACCAAAAAACACAATATATAACATATTAAAACACAATAAACAACAAAACTAAAACCTAGTTAAAAGACACAATGATCTGAACCTTCAACACAATGCAAAGAAAACCCAGTAGAAATGAAAATTTTTATTTTATTGTTATATAACGATATCATACTCATATTAAAGATAAAAAACGCTTGTTATTATGGTCAATTTTTTTCTAAAAAAGAATGTCGTATGAAAAAGTTATGGACGTTTTAAATTGATAGGGGAATTGGCATGTGCCATACATGTGGAGAGAGAAACTAAATAAATGTAGGATTCCTTTTATATCCTTCCATTATCTTCTTTTCTTTGAAGCTAATCTCAACCCTTCAAATCTTAGATCAATGGACTAAAATCTTTCTTACCTTTCTTATTTATTTTCCACTAGGTTATCACCCGGAAATTTTCCGGGTAGGAACATTTAATTTACAACAAATAAACGTATAAAAATAACACTTTTAACCTCAAAGTGGCTTCCTTTTGGATCTGCCAATCTATAAACAAATTATGCAAATATGTTACAAATCAATCAGTTTCAATTGTTGATCCATGGTTGGATTGTGTATCGTCTAATCCTATATAAAATTCTCTCTCACATATTCATTGCAATAAGTTAAAAACTATTTTGAGTCTTATTTCTAGATTAAAAATACTAAATGAAATCACCGAGTGAGTTTCTATTTGACCAACCACATGTGGAGAGTGACATATGCTCAAAATGAAAGTGTAGTCTTTCTTTCTTTTAGATAACAACCGACATTTCTCCAAAAAGACCAACATTCATAAACCACAAAACTTATTAAAAACATGGATACAAAATCGCTAGTGGGTCAACTCGACCCAGTTCATCCCGCATTAAATTTGCATGTGTTGCCAACCAAACTTGATGACCAAATCCTTGCAAATAAAATATAACCTTTTAATGAGAGAGAACCTTTTAAATGAAAAATATGTTGTTTCATTTTCTACCATGTATCCAAGTCTGATAAAGGTATATGGGGTCAGGATTTAGAGAAAACAGTGAAAAGTGTGAGAACGGTGAGAACGCTTATGGATCGTCTGATCAAAACAATCCATGGACTAGATTGCGCGGTGGCATTTTCGTAAATAACATCAATTTTATTATGTGGGACGCGCTTCATTAAGGGTAAAAGGGTCTTTTACCGCTCATATTCAAAACGCCATCAAATGATAAAACGCCATTAAAAACAAAACACCAAAAATTAGTAATAAAACGCGTTGAATATTTCGGGAAGATGAAACAACACAAATAACTGAATTTCAGTTATTAACATTTATTAGAAGAAATCCCCTCCTAAATTACACGCCAAAACATCATTATACAAACAAAGGTAAAACATAGCTTCCATAATCACTTCAATCTATCCATTTTCTGCAAAAAAAAAAAAAAAAAAAAAAAAAAAAAAAAAATCGTTAACCAAAAACGCCAACTTAAACAAAACGCCAAAAATGGCAACAATCGTTTCGTGGAGATACACTGTGGGAATCAGGCGATACGTCCTCTATTTTGACAACAAAAGGAGGGTGTATGATAAAACGGTCAGGGCAATTCTGAAGATGGAAGAAGAGATACAGAGGCAAATCTTATCCATTGGCATCACTCTAGACAACGAATGCCATGAAACGCATATGCTTATGAAAGCATTAACCAACAAATTTGGACCAATCAAAGGAGATGTGAAGTCAGACCCTGTCATGACATCATGGCGTTTTGATGATGAAACAGACATGGTGACGGTTACATACGACAGCGGAGAGCAGGAAGTCTACTAGCTAGAGAACATCATGACAAAGCAGCGACTGGGTTTCATGGAAGAATTGCATAACGCCACTTGTACCAACATAGAAATAGACTAAAAATTGGAGTTAATGCAAGACATGTTCAGGTGGAGGCTTCAGAATCTTCAGGAACAAGAAGCTGATGAAGGTGAATGTGATGACATGGATGAAGATCCAGATGAAGACTCCGAGGAGGAAGAAGATGGCACAAGTGATGGATACTATTCGGATAAAGTACCTTCTGACGAAGGATTTTAATTTTTTTCCTCTTTTTTTTTTCTATGTAATCTTCTTCTTTTTTTAAAGATAATTAAATGATATATTTCTATCTTTATTAGCAAAACGCCAAAAAAAATACTAAAAATGGTTAACCCTAACAAAACGCCAAAAATAACAAAACATATTTTTCCTGCTTAATATTTTAGTTACTCCGTTATTGTATTTTGTCATGTTGGTCTGCATAACGTCATTTAAAAAAACGCCAAAATTAGAAGATTGGACGTCTATAACCTATAAAACTGACAAAAGCTGATCAACACAGTTAATACAAAAACAGTAACTGAAAAGACAGTTACTTTATTACTATCATTTATTACAATAAAAAGTCCCACCTAAACTACACGCCAAAAAACTCCTATAAGAGAGGGGTCTATACACAATGAAATTAATCACACCCAGAAAACGCAAAAACGCCATATCCTCTAGAAAACACTCCCTTTAAAACACCACAGATGGAAAAGCTTGCACTGAAATGGATCCTTTTTCTGAGGGGGTTAACTCAATAATATTTTGCTGAATGAGATGGACAAATATTCAAGAAAAAGATACTGATGACAGTGATATGCCATCATATGAGCTTTGTTCTTGATGATTATATGGATTGAATAAAGGGTTCAACACAAGTGTAAAATGCTATTTTGGACTCCATTATTACAAATAGCATAAAGCAAGAGTTGATCTTCAATGACATGCCACCAAACAAGAATATCACACCAAAAAACAGGATGCCACTAAGCAGCTTCTTCTGAAAAAGACGGGGTTTATGAAAGAAAGTTGGCATCTAGCTAAATTATTCAAAAAAGGTTCAAAACGCCAAAAACAAATTCAAGAAGGAAGAGACTGATGACATTGAAGATTGAAAAGAAAAATTAGATTACCATTTTTAATTATTTTTGTTTTCATTTTATATCGTATTGATATCAAGTTATATGTTGTTTTGTTATCTAATTCTTTATAAATAAAATACATTATTATATAAAACGCCAAAAACTACATACACCAAAACGCTAGTAGAATTGAAAACTGGGGGAACAGCTGCTGGCAAAGCACCTTGTAAAGGGTATTAAAACGCCAAAAAATTCACTAAATGCCAAAAGAAAAATTGGTCTTATTTTAATCTTACGCAAATATTAATTACTCGTAGTGAATTATTATACAAAACGCCACAAACGCCAAAAAAGTTAACCAGAAGAAGATATAATGCCAAAAATTTATATATGTGACACAAAAACAGTTAATTCAACGCCAAAAAGTTTAAGAAATATAATTAACGCCAGAAAATATTATACCGTGTTGTGAAAATAAAAAAAGAATGAAAAGACAAAAAAGCCCCTCCGCCCTTCTCTATGCCGCGGGACATGTGTTGGGCCAGGATGCGTTCTCCCACCGTTCTCACACTTTTGAGCGTTTTCTCCCGAACCCGTTTCAAGGTATATGTAGCAGTATCACAACAAAGTTCTTGCAAGGCTTGAATTACTATAACAAATCCTTTTATTTATTTATTTCCTTTTACCTACCAAAAGAAACTTCATTATATTAAATAAACAACCTTTTAGCCAGTAGCAGCTAATGAGGGGAGTACAGAACAACTAAAAACCATAACAGAGGCAACATAAGCATACTAAAATAAATTTAAACAAATCCCATCCCACTAAACCTCCTCTAATTCTCCATGTTCCATGCTCCATGTTGAGGCCCGAGACATTGCTTCTTTTCAACCATCCACCAGACTGATCTAGCAAAACTGCACTCGACCAAAACTTCTGCAATAAAGAAGTAGTTATATGAAAGATGGGATAAAACTTGAAGGAAGTGTCATTAACAAAATACAATTAACGAAATGCTAACAGAAACAATAAACGATGTATAGTATCTAAAAAAGCAATTCGTAAACTGGTTTGGGAAAATGATGTAATGTAGGTTATTGAAAAGGAACATCTAATACATATTAAAATGGAGGGGAATTTATTTTAAGAATATATAGTTATTTCTCCGGATATGAATAAATATTAAACAATAAAAAGCGGAAATTAAAAAAAATATATAATACACGGTATATTATGTATTACAATTATCAAAAGTTTCCTAACTAAATATTTTGAATTTAACCACCTTGAAATTCACATTAATTATATTAACGATTAATTAGGAAGTTTTGAAAAAAAATGATCAATACAATATAAGTACTAATTATATAGAAGTTAATTTTAGAAGTTCATAACTGAAGATAAAGTATGACACTATTATTCTTATTGATCGTGCATTAATTGAAAAATATATGATTATTACAAAGTTAGATTTCAAATTTTGAATATAAGATTATAGAAGCAAAGTTATAATGTTTTGCATTAATAAAATTCGATTAACATAAATGAATTAAAAACAAATGCATAAAACCGTAAGATTCCAAAGAAATGAGAAACAATATTAAAAATCAAAGTTACGAATGATTTAGAATAAGAATGTTGTAATACAAAAAAGGGTATATAGTAATCATTTATAACCTCCAATCAGGTTTACACTATAGTAATGTTATCTATTTTATTATATTAAACAAAAAATGGGAATCATGATTTAGGAAAGCATAAAGTAGATTTTAAATTTGAGGAAAACCATAATTTATTTATAGAAATAGATACATTAATTATGGAAAACCATATAATACTAAAATTTAAGGAAATAACGAAATCTTTGATGGATTGATAATTAATACATATTAATACAGTACAAAATTTATTAGTAACAAAACAAAGATATTCAAATTTTTTAAAATATCATAGTTAGATTTGCAAAAAAAATAAAAAAAATAAAAAAAAATAAAAAATTATACACATCAGCATAAACAATGAAACCTAACATTATACCGGGTCAAAAAACACAAAAACAACGATAAAATTATACTCACCTTTTGCTGTTCGAGGAAGATTCACACTCCTGCAGTTGAATAAAATTTAGGGTTTATCATTAAAAAATAAAAACCATAATAGTAGAAATCAGTATGAACATCACTTTTGAAGACATCAAAGAATAGATCCATTCATAAACATTAGAATCAGACAATTTAAATAATCCTCAACAACACAAAAAATAAATATAAATGATCAAAAAATGTTGCAATTAAATATTTAAAATACATAACAATCTAATCTTATTTAAATACCTGCAGAATAAGTGGAATGATCTGCAAAAAAAAAAAAAAGAATAACAAAAATCATGCAAATCAACCGAAAGGGTTTTGGACAAAAAAACGCTACTAAACGATCGAACAACATAAATAAAGAGTATTTCTGTTAGATCATGTAGTTTACCTTAGATATGTGAAGGTTTCTTGCTTGAATATTTTGATCGGAGAAGGTAGGTAGAAGAGAGAGAACAGAGAGAAAGAAGTTGTTTGTTTGAAGATGATTATAAACAATAATTGATTCAAAACAATTTATAGGATCCATATTAAAGTTGGGTTTTTTGGGAAACCCGAAAATACCCAACCAAACAATCCGGATCCCTCGTGGATGTAAGCTTTTGGTTTGTGTTTTGTCAAAATTGGTTTGTTTACAAAGAAATTACATGAATTCCCTCCCAAAACCTACACTAAACCAATAGATGCCACATAAGCAAAATGGTTTCACTATTCAAAGACAAATGGCCCAAATCATCTCATCTCATTTATTAATATATATAGATTTGTATTTGATCCTAATCCCTTTAAATTTAAATACATATGAATTACATTAGAAAATAATTGAAGATCTTACTTGGAATTACTTTGTATTTGAGAAAGTGCTAATGATGATATAAGTTGTACATTAACATTCTAGATAATAAAATGACTAAAATTACAATTTGCGCATTCAACGTTCTTGTAGAAAATAATTATGATACTCTAACTCATAATTTGTTTTATCAATATTAGGCAAAATCAATTCAGAGGGGTAGACTCAACACGTATATAAAATTTTCGGATGAAATTAACGTAACACTACCAAGAAAAAAACAACGGGGTCGGGGCATCCGGACCCCTTAAAAGCTTCGCCCATGTATAATATTAAATAGCAAAGTTGGTGGCCTTTTCCACCGACAATACTAATCCTCAAGTTTGTCAAATCTCACTTTTACCCCATTAAGTTAAGGAAATGTCATTTTCACCCCTTAGTTTTCTATAAACTTTGTAAAATGTCATTTTGACTCCCTCTCGAGTATATATATATATATATATATATAATCTGATTTTTCCTTAATGACATTTATTTGTTTGCGTGTGTCAATACAAATTCAAGTTTTTCTACGTTCGACGTAGTTTTTGTTTATAAATGAAGCAGGTCAAATATAATAATTTTTCGTGCTTATTTTTTATGTACGTTGCGACGTCATTTTCGTTCGAAAATGAGTCCGGTCAATTATGATGCATTGTGATTCGACGGTATAAATTTGAGTTTGTCTATATTTCGACGTAAATATTGTATACTTTTTCATATAAATTTGAGTTTGTCTACATTTCGATGTAAATTTGGTGTACGTTTATGTGCTTCATTTTGTAGGTTTCCCATGTATTAGCCGGGTCATACATAATATGTTTTGATTTGGCGGTATAAATTCAAGTTAGTCTACGTCTTGGGCCTTGTTTCAATGCTTGACTGGGAAAAAAACTAGTTTTTTTGTTAAACTCAAAATTATCCACATTCTATTCTATTATATTAGAGTTATTAACTTATTTTCAAGTTTTTTTGTAAATTTTAATTTCTTATATTTTCACTTAAACCGGAAGAAACATGCCGATGACGGTTTGAGTGGGCTTTACAATGGGCTGCACTGTTATTCATCGTATCATATCACATATGATGGACCGTATCAATTCATGTAAAAAGTTAAAACTAGTTTCTCACTATTTTTCATCAACTACCAATAAGCGTTCAATTTGGGCAACATTATTAAAGGGAAAAGTTATCTTCGATAATTTTTAAATATTGTGAGAAGAGAACCTTTGCTCTTTCATTAATTCATCTTTTTTTTTTTTTTTTTCTAAAAGACTATTAACAAACTTTTCACACATGTAAATGATAAAACTAATACATGTGTAGGGGAAGCTTCAAATGAAAACCACTAGTTATCGCGAAAACTTGAAAACTAACTAAAAAAGCCTAAAAAACATACAAATTTTTTTTTATTGCATACCAATTTTCGCTATTTAAATTATATAAAAAAATAAAAAAAAAAATTGTAGTGCACATGTGTAATAGTACACATGTGTATGTGTACTACACATGTGAATTATTACACATGTGCACTATATTTTTTTTTTTTGAAAAAAAATTATATAAAAAAACTAGCAATTTTAATAAAAAAATTGAAAAAATTTTTTTGTGTTTTTTAGGCTTTTTTAGTTAGTTTTCAAGTTTTCGCGATAAAATTGGTTTTAATTTGAACCATCCCCTACATGTGTAAATGGTAAATATACTCATGTGCAATTTTATATATATTTATGAATACATGTAAACTATTTTTGATGTTGTGTTCTAATAATAATAATAATAATAATAATAATAATAATAATAATAATAATAATAATAATAATAATAATAATAATAATAATAATAATAATAATAATAATAAGAAGAATAAGAATAATAATAATAATAATAATAATAATAATAATATAATAATAATAATATTAATAATAATAATAATAATAATAATAATAATAATAATAATAATAATAATAATAATAATAATAATTACCAGGTCATCGGTCTTATATTAACATCTAGTTCCTAAGTAGTAGAAAAGGAAACGATTCCAACGCGAATAAAAACAATGAAAACAAACGTGGACTACGACACTTACGTATTTGGAATTAAAAAAATCAAATCAAAATTTACAAACTATTTAATTGATTTATAGGTTGTCTAGGGATTTCCTATCTCCTTCACGTACCCAAGTTATAGAGAAAATGTGTGATTTAAAATATCAAATCAAAATTTAAAATCAAAATTTACTGACTATTGAATTGATTTGCAAGCTTTGAAGGGTGGGAGGGATTATTGGGCTTGGAAGGACACCGATAAAGAGAGCCTCTCGGTGGTCGGGATAAGATACAAGCTTTGAAGCTGCAAAGACCAACGAAAGCGAGCCGTCGACCTTTTGGAATAATTGGGTTCCACCAAAAATCAATTTTTTTAATTGGAGAGCTTCACTGAATCTAATTCCCTCTAAAACAAACCTCGCTCATCGAGGCGTTATCATGGCTGATTAAATGTGCTATCGATGCGGGCTAAGGGAGAAGTCCATGAAACATATTCCCTGGGACTGCTTGATAGTGAAATCAATATGGTGGCCGATCTTGGTTTGGCTTAAACTTCATTTCCCAAATGGCGACCTATCTATTCAAAAAAGGCTTGGTATGGCTAAGGAGTTGAAAGGGTAGAATGACCGGAAGAAGATCATCGGCGCAGTTTTAATGATGGCAGCTTGGGAGATATGGAAAGCAAGGAATGAGAAAACCTTCAACAACCATCACATTTACTTCAATAGGAGGATGGCATCATTAAAGAAAATATGTTTCTTTGGATTACAAGTAGATCTAAATATTGTAATATCAATTGGTCTAGATGGTATGACTTTAATATTGATGAAATAATCTTGTAACTGTCGAGTTCCAGTTTCTTGCGTTCTATATTTTTTAGAGTTAATTGCCAAAATCGTCCCTAAGATTTGGGCACGTTTGCCATTTTCGTCCAAAATGACACTTTTGTACCAAATTGCCCCCAACGTTTGTAACTTTTTGCCATTTTCATCCAAACCACTAACTTAGTTTATTTTTTCTGTTAGGTTGAGGATATTTGGATGAAACTGGCAAATATAAAACCACAGTGACGATTTGGCAATTTACTCAAACCCTTTTTAATTTCTTTTATTTAATTATTTTTGTTACATATATAATAAAAAGGAATATACATGGAGTTTTTAGAAATAAAATTAATAGTTTTGTGACATATTTTTTATAAATTTTCATCCAAATCACTAACTCAGATTATTTTTTCTGTTATGGTGAAGGAAGACAGAAATTAATTTACAGCTTCTTTATATAAACCAGTTTTATAAAGAGAAAACTTCATTGGTGTGCAACACATAACAATTACAACTTTTAGTATTTATCAGTTGTAGTAGAGATAGAAAAAAATTGTAAAACGTTACATATTTTTTAAATGTGTTGAGCACCTAGGAAAATATGTTGGTAGAAATAAAATATTTATTTAATTAAGATTATGAGGGTGACTAACTAATACTTATTCTGAGTGGCTTGAGTAAAAAAAAAACTTTTGGTTCATAGCATTATAATTACAATTTGGTGGGTAATTTGATGGTTTGGTAACGATACGTTTTTTGATAGAGGGAGGGGGCACTAGCTTCTGTTTTTCCTTAGGAGCGAATTTAAAAGAGTAGAAGATGAATTACAAACTTGGTACATATGATAAGATTTTTTTATTTGACCTTTTTCAATAAAATCACCAGCATTTTAGTTTTATAAAATTTAGAGGTTAAAGTAGATTTTATTTTTATAAAACTAATCTATATAAAAAAAAATTAGAAATTAATTTCTGTCTTAGTTTATAAACATCATTCGCCTTAATAGAAAAATTAACTTAGTTAATGGTTGGATGAAAATTTATAAAAATTATGTGACAAAACTATTATTTTTTTCATATAAAAATTGCATGTATATTCTTTTTATTATATATGTAACAAAATTAATTAAATAAAAGAAATTTAAAAGAGTTTGAGTAAATTGCCAAAATCGTCCCTGTGGTTTTATATTTTCCAGTTTCATCCAAATATCCTCAACTTAACAGAAAAAAATAAACTAAGTTAAGTGGTTTGGATGAAAATGGAAAAAAGTTACAAACGTTAGGGTCAATTTGGTAAAAAAGCGTCATTTTGGACGAAAATGGCAAACCTGCCCAAACCTCAGGGACGAATTTGGCAATTAACTCTATTTTTTATAATGAAGTTTCGTCTTTCAAAAAATATTGATTTGTAGGCTGCCTATGGTGTCCCTATCTCCTTTCACAAATTCAAATTATAGATAAAATGTGTGATTTTGCTTATTATCACTCATACACTAGAGTTCTCGTCTTTATACCTCATACCCCAAATTAGATGGAAACCTAAAGCCAACCCCCATATTTGGGGGGTCCACTGGCAAGTGGGGTGGGTGGGAATTGTGTCAAGTCCGGCAGTACGCTATTGCTGCTTCGAACTGGCATACCCTGGGAACAGACGGCGAATCTGTTTAAGGGAATTGTGTCAAACACAAGCCCAGTTCTCGTTTACTGTTTCTCCAATTTTATTACTTTCTGTCCAGATTCGTTTCACTCCTTTTATACAGTTTTACTAACAAACTTAAACAGATTATCTTACTGATTGTTCCTATAGTATGATTTCTTTCATAATGGAATCCCAGCCGATGAATGCTGCTGTTTCTGCTGTCATGACCAGTGTTGTTTCTGCGGTCATGACTTCCGCTGTTACTGTCACCACCGGTCTGGTGACACCACTGCCTAATGCAGTGTCGCATGCTGAGAAACCAGAGAAATTCAGTGGTGTGAATTTCAATCAGTGGCAGTAAAAGATGTTCTTTTATCTGACCACGCTGAACCTGGCAAGGTTCTTGACTGAACCTAAACCCCATGTGGATGAAGGGGATATGGATGCTCAATCTGTGAGCGCGATGCATGCTTGGAATCATTCGGATTTCATGTGCCGCAATTTTATTTTGAATGGTTTGGTGGACACATTGTATAATGTGTATTGCAAAGCCAAGACTGCCAAAGAATTGTGGGAGTCTTTGGATCGCAAATGCAAAATAGAAGATGCTGGCACTAAGAAATTCGTGGTGGCTAAGTTCTCGGACTTTAAAATGATAGATTCTAAAACTGTCATGAGCCAAGTCCAAGAATTGCAGGTTATCCTTCATGATATTCATGCGGAAGGAATGATGCTCAGCGAGACATTCCAAGTTGCTGCAATGATCGAAAAACTACCACCAAGTTGGGTTGATTTCAAGAACTATCTCAAGCATAAGCGAAAGGAGATGACCATTGAAGATCTTGTTGTCCGTCTTAGGATTGAAGAAGATAACAAAGTGGCCCTAAAAATATTGATGGCCCTGAAACTGTGAAGGCCAATCTTGTTGAACATGGCCAATTTTCAAAGGGAAAAAACAGTGGAAAGAAAAGTCATGGGAAACGCTCCAACCTTGGTCCTAAGGGAGGAGTTGGGAAAAAGAAGTTCCAAGGAACTTGTTATAATTGTCAAAAGCAAGGCCACAAAGCCAGCGAATGCAAGCTTCCTAAGAAGGAAAATGCTCGACAAGTGAACATGGTTTATGAAGTCGACAACCTTGTTGCCATGGTCACGGATCTCTCGATTTTGGTGACCGAAGTTAATTTGGTTGGGCAAAATAACAAGGATTGGTGGGTTGATACGGGGGCTACCTGTCATGTGTGTTCCGACAAAAGCCTTTTCAACACCTTCAAGGAGTTGACTAATGGCGAAAAGGTTTTTATGGGAAACTCCGCCACGGCAGAATTAAAGGCGAGGGTAATGTGGTTTTGAAGATGACTTCTAGAAAAGAGCTCACATTGTCCAATGTGTTGTATGTTCTAGAAATTCGTAAGAACCTTGTGTCGGGGTGGCAATTGAACAAGTCGGATAAGGTCGTGTTGACCAAAAATGGTATGTATGTTGGTAAGGGCTATGCCCCCAATGGAATGTTTAAACCCAATGTAATGATCGTGAATGCAATGAAAGAAAACGCTACTAGTTCTGCTTACTTGATTGAGTCTTCTAATCTTTGGCATGGTAGACTAGGTCACGTAAATTATAATTCCATTCGTCGTTTAATTAAACTTGATTGCATACCAACATTCGATATCGACTCAATTAATAAATGTGAAACTTGCGTAGAAGCAAAACAAACGAAAACGTCATTCAAAAAGGTCGAACGAATCACCAAACCCCTCGAGATGATCCACACTGATGTGTGTGATCTAAAAGCAATTCCGACTCGTGGTGGAAACAAGTACTTCATCGCGTTCATTGATAATAGTACAAGGTATTGCTATGTGTACTTACTTAAGAGTAAGGATGAGGCTATTGATAAGTTTATCTTGTTTAAAGCCGAAGTTGAGAATCAACTAAATCGGAAGATAAAAATCGTAAGGAGCGACCGAGGAGGTGAATATGTTTCACCTTTTATTGATGTGTGTGCGAAAAATGGAATCATACATGAACTCACGACTCCTTACTCCCCTCAATCGAATGGCATAGCGGAACGGAAAAATCGCACATTGAAAGAAATGATGAATGCCATGATGATAAGTTCTGGTGTAAACCAAAACATGTGGGGGGAAGCGATCTTATCGGCAAATTATATGTTGAGCATGATACCCAAAAAGAAAAAATATGTAACACCATACGAATTGTGGACGAGAAAGAAACCACCATATAAATACTTGAAAGTGTGGGGGTGTCTAGCCAAGGTGGTGGTCACACCACCAAAGCGGCTACTAATAGGACCCAAAATAGTGGATTGGGTATTTATTGGATACACCCATCCTTGTGGTCCTTATCGTTTTCTTGTGCATGATTCTAAGAACCCTGGAATACGCAAAGGCACTATAATAGAATCTAAGGATGCATCATGGTTTGAACATGTGTTCCCATGCCTAGATAAAGGTGAACCGAGTTTCACGAGACAAGTTGAGGAAATTGTTCCTGAAGGTGAGGTTGAAAATGATGAACCTTGAGAACAATCTAAGACTGAGGAAGTTGAAATCAGGAAAAGTAAAAGGCAAAGGACTGAAAAGTCCTTTGGCCCTGATTTCCTTACCTATATGGTAGAAGAGGAACCTCAACATACCAACAAGCAGTGAGTTCCTCAGAAGGACCTCAGTGGAGGGAGGCCATCAAAAGTGAGATAGATTCTATCTTACAAAATCATACATGGGAACTAGTGGATCTTCCTTAAGGATGTAAACCACTAGGATATCGATGGATCTTCACGAAGAAGATGGAACCAGATGGAACCATTGATAAGTACAAGGCAAGGTTGGTTATCAAAGGATATAAAAATCGAGAAGGTTTAGATTACTTTGATACATATTCACCGGTTACGCGAATAACATCCATCAGGTTGGTGCTTGCCATTGCCGCCACTAGAAATTTGGAAGTTCACCAAATGGATGTAAAAACAGCTTTCTTGAATGGAAATCTAGAAGAAGAAATCTACATGGAGCAACCCGAAGGCTTCACAGCTATTGGGCAAGAAAAGAAAGTGTGTAAACTTGTAAAATCTTTGTATGGATTGAATCAAGCTCCAAAACAATGGCACCAAAAGTTTGATCATGTCATGCTTGACACTGGATTCAAAATCAATGAATGTGAGAAGTGTGTGTATGTGAAGGACATATCTGATGGATATGTCATTTTGTGTCTATATGTAGATGATATGCTCATTGCTGGAAGTGATGACAAAATCATAAAATCTACAAAAAAACATGCTAAAAGCAAGATTTGACATGAAAGACATGGGTCTCGCGGATGTGATTTTGGGGGTCAAAATCACGCGAACCCAAAGTGGACTTGTTTTAAGTCAATCCCACTATTTAGACAAAATTCTTGAGAAGTTCAATGCAAATGACTCTAATGAAGCTAGAACTCCACTTGACACAAGTCAACATTGTAGGACCGGTTTTAACTCCGTAACGATTGCAAACCGACTCGTGTAACGTGCGGAATCCGTACACGAACGTGACCGAACACACAAGACGTAATAAAATTGGTGATTCGATTGATGATATGAAACCGTACAAAGAACCGTGAATCACCTTGCCACTTTCTCTCTCTAGACTTTCTCTCTTTAGCCTCTAGCTCTCCAAGTCTCAAATGTGGCAAATGTCCTAAACATAACACCTAAGACTTCTATATATAGGCCATGGAATTAATGAGAGTTCTCATTAATTACCAAAATGCCACCTTGTTATTTCTATCTAAATATAACAATAAAAGGCTTGTTTTCTTCAGTTTCTTGCTACGAATCGGATTGACGGAGGCGATAGACATTACTGCACTAACAAACATCTAGCCAAGAATAGAGGTGAACCCATAAACCAGTTGGAATACTCAAGAATTATTGGTAGCTTGATGTATCTTATGAGTTGTACTAGACCAGACATAGCATTTGCTGTGAGCAAGCTAAGTAGATACACGAGCAACCCAAGTTCAATGCATTGGAACTGTATCACTCGGTTGCTTCGTTACTTAAGATACACTCGGGAATACGGGTTGCATTATAACAGATATCCAGCAGTTATAGAAGGACACTGCGATGCAATTTGGATATCTGACACGAATGATTCCAGAGCAACAAGTGGGTATGTATTCACATTGCAGGTGTAGCGATATCGTGGAAATCATCAAAACAAACGGTTATTGCTAGATCCACAATGGAATCTGAGTTCATCGCTTTAGATAAAGCAAGTGAAGAGGCAAAATGGCTATGTCAATTTGTTGAGGATATACCAAGATGGCCTAAGCCGAAAACGGCCATTTGTATACATTGTGATAGCCAATCGGCAATTGGCAGAGCTCGTAGCACAATGTATAATGGTAGGAACAGACATATCAGACGTAGACATAATATGATACGACAACTAATCTCTACAGGAATTATCACTGTTGACTATGTGAGGTCAAAAGATAATATTGCGGATCCGCTAATAAAAGGCCTAAGTAGAGAGTTAGTATAGAAGTTGTCCATGGGAATGGGACTAAAGCCCTTGAAAAATGAAGTTCATATAGAATTGAGTTCAATAGTAAAACCTAATTGTGTGAATAAGCGAGGTCACTGTGGGGGGATAGCCCTACGCATTTAATAAGGTAGTTTATTATAAAGATTAATAAACTTCCTAGTCCATTCCCAAAAGTGACAAGTGTGAGGCTAAGCCTATGGCTTTTAGTGATTCGACTAAGGTAACCATACATAGTGAATCACCTATGTGAGAGAGAAGTGGGGTCGCTTCGAAGGGTATCGTTGGGCACAATACTTAATTGGCTCTCGCAGAACCAGGCTCATGTTCATGACGATAACGAACATAACTATGAGGACTTAACTTTGTCAGGGAGAGTCTTGTGTGAAATTGATGCATGTGTAGTGTAATATATTTTAGGTGTATATTTTAAGCCCTTTTTTACACTTTTTTAGCCAAGTTTTAAATTTATAAAATACGATATTTACTAACACTAAACACACATATGGGCAAGTGCACCCATCGTGGACGTAGTATAGTGTTGGTAAGATACCGAGGTCGTCCAAGGACACAAGAGCTTTTAGTACCAGTTTATCCTCAACGTCTAATCAAATCAAAAAGTTAGAAAAAAGGTTTTTAAACTAGAAAAATAAAACTAACTAAAATGCTGAAAAATAAAATAAAAATAAAAACAGATAGACAAGATGAATCACTTGGATCCGACTCGTGTGTAGTGTAATCTTTGATTATTTCCGCACTTTTTCACATTTTAAGAGATTATCTTAGTTATTGTAGTAGGCCCCTCTTTTGAAGGTGACGTTACCCTCAACCCAGTAGTTTGAGTCAGCAAGGATACAATCCTAAAGGGTCGGATTATTGAAAGATAATTAATTAAGTTATTAATGCATAATGTGGTAGGCCCCTCTTTTGAAGGTGACGTTACCCTCGGCTAAGTAGTCTAAGTCAGCAGGGATACAGTCCTAAGTAGCCGGGTTAAAGTTTTAATAGTAGTTTAACTTATGAGGGGATCAAAGAGTTTGGACCCCCGCCATCCAATACCGGTGGGTATTGAATGAGGTCCTACTAAATTTGACCCAGGTCCTTTGCAGGATTTATACACTGAACAATGGCAAGACTCTTACCAAACCGTTCCCTTAACCCCCGACCAGGTAGTCAACATATCTCCATATAGACCATGGAGATATGAATGGTGAAAATCTTTTATTTTATATAGACAGTAAAATAATGCCAAGACACCACGGACAAACGATAAGCAAGAATCACCTTCAACATAAGAAACTAGTTATTAAAGTCATTAATACATAACCAAATAAAAAGTGCGAAAAGATTAAAAATAAAAAGTATTACACTAAACACTTGTCTTCACCAAGTGATGTAAGAGACTTAGGTAAACATGGCCTTTGATTGTCAAGAACTCTTATGATCAATCTTGGATCCCGAGACGACTCACACACTCTATGATGGACAATGGATGATGGTGGTGGATGATGGTGTTGTGATGTTGGTGGGTGGTGGGTGAAGTGTGAGAGAGGTGGTATGCCAAGGGATGAGTTGCAAGTGATCCAAGCACTCCTATTTATAGGCTGAACAGAAGCTCGGGCACGGCCCCGTGTCCATCCTTCTCTCTTTCTTCATTAATTGCAGTTTATCTGCATTAGTTGACCACGCCCCCGTGTCTGCTGAGCACGACCCCGTGTGCAGAAGCGTATCTGTACTATCAAGATTTGTCTGGATTCTGCGAATCTTATAGTTGACCACGGCCCCGTGTCCGCTGAGCATAGCCCTGTGGTGAGCGATAGAAGCTTCTAAAACTTTGTCTTTTCTGCTGACACTTGGGCACGCCCCCGTGCTCACTGAGCACGGGGCGTGTTCATCCTTCTGTTCTCTTGTTTTGCTTGGGAGGATGCTGTCCGGTGGGGGGGGGGTCGGGCATGCCACGTTTGTTCCTTTTCTTGTATTTATGTTAGATTTAGCTGCCTTTTTGCTTCTTTTGTTCATTTGATCTCATTTAATCCTGAAAATATAAAAGGAAGACAAAAACACACTTTTTCCAACATTAATACTAAAAAAGGGTTAGTTTTATGCCACAATTGATGTAATTTATATGTTGCATTTTGTGCACATCAAATACCCCCACACTTGAATCTTTGCTTGTCCTGAAGCAAAACTCTTTATAATGTGGCTTTACACTCTCAAATGGAATGGGTAGAAGAGAAGGTTTTTGGGCTTGTCATAGAGTGTCGGGATTTCCAAGATTCTTTATTATGTTTTATTTTTATTTATTTACAATCCTATTCGTCATGATTTATTAAAAACGTTTCATAAGATAAATTACTTATAAGGGCATAACATGTCTTTTTAAAATTCCATTTATATACAAGTTCACATACCTCACGGGGGATCACTCAACACTCGGCCGAAGGTGTATTTTTAGTGAATCACTCGAGAGCGGCATAGAACTTACTCCTACCATAAGCTTGCCAAGCAATCAATCCTCCTCCTTTTTAACTATACACCTTTGTAAATTTCAAGAGGACTTTTTGGGTGAAGGGTTAGGCTTGGGCTAAAGGTGGGTGGTTGGGTTAGTGGTTAGTAAAAGGGAGAAAAGCGTAAAAAGCGTAAAAAGCGTCGGTTTTCATAAGACTCGATATTTTTCAAAACTTTTTTATTTTGATGAAGCATTTCTTTCAAAAAAAGTTGTTTTTGATTAACTTTTTTGTTTCTTTCTTTAACTTCATCCTCATTTTTTTTAAGTCATAAGAAAAACCGAGCTTTGTTACTAAAATAAAGGGTTTAAAAGGAAAAAGGGTTTAGGTGGTTAAAAAAGGTGTTTGGTTTTGGGTTAGGAAATGAAAAGGTTTAGGCTCAAAGGGGTTAACTAGGGGGATTTTGGGTAGGTGGTAAAAAAAAAAGAAAAAATAATGGTGTAGAAATAAAAAGGGTTAGTCCTAATGTAACACCCCGTGTTTTTGAATGTCAAGGTCAAAGTCAAAGTCCAAGTCAACTTTGACATTCTTTGACTGTAGATAGTCGATTTTGTGTTTTAGTTGTATTATGTGGAGTAAGTGTTGTAATCAGCAAGAATCGAAGTAATCGAATGTGTTTTAACGCGAACCGATCTACGACTGTGAATAATAGGAAGTAACAATGCGATAAAGTTAACCTAATCAGTAATCAAACCGATCTAACAATCAATCAAACTCGAGACTCGAATTATTGAATTGTGGTATTGTTATACGTGTGTGTGTGCCTTATGTGTTACTTGTGTGTGCTTACTTTATGTTTGGTGTGGTATTCAAGCAAATCAATCGAAAATCGAATCGAAACTCGAAAGGCAAACAACTCAAATTGAAACCGACATCGAAACGTGACTTACAGAAGATTGTATGTTAGATATAGTGGTTGGGATTAAAAGTAATTTGACTAGGAACTCTATCGAAATCGTATCATCGTACATCGGAATCGAAACGTCGAAAATCGTCGCAAAATACTCGAAGTGCGTGGCGGATCGAACAGGAAGCATCCTGATCGAACAGGCCAGCCGATCGGCTAGCATCTTGCCAGCCGATCGAGCAGCCCACTCGATCAGATCTCCCAGCCGATCGGCTGCCACTTTCCTCTTTTGGAAGCCTATAAATAGGGCTGTCACTATCATACTTTCCATTTTTGGAAAGCTCTGACCGAACCAGCTATCTTCTTCACCTTTTCTCAGATTTCTCTCAATCCCGGTAAGTTTTCACTCTAATTCTTGTACGTTCTTGATCATTACTTGATTCTACACCTTTCTATCTTTCAAAACTTGGATTCTAACCGTGAAATCACCAAGATCTAAGTGTTCTTGGGTGATGTCATCATGGTGTTCTTGAAGAACATCATGTTTTGGCCTCATTCCACTATGATTAACTTAGATCTAACCGATTTCCACATAAACAAGTTAAGATCCATCATAGATCTAAACATTTTCATGATGTGAAGGATTGAAAGAAGGATTTCCGACTTTCTTTCAACTCTTTTACACTCAATGCTTTCAAACCGGTAGAAACGGAGCTTGAACCGGCTAACTAACCATTCAAATAGATTAAAAGGTTCAAGATTCGGGTTCTATGAACAAGGTTCACCGATTTCGGGTTGAACTCTAAACCGACATTCCGAACCGTTCAACCGGCCGGACTTGGGTGATTCCTGTTCGAGCCAAGGGAACAGGTAGGAACGAAGGTTATCATAGTTCAACACGTTGTCAAAATACCTTGAAAGAATGACAAATAAACAAACAACCAAGTGTTAGACGAAAGGCCGACCAGGTCAGAAATGCTGGCCGAACGGCTAGGCTGTCGAACAGCCCAGCCGATCGGACATGCCAGCCGATCGACCGGGCCAGCCAATCGGTTAGCACATGGTCTCACACTTCCAAACTTTTGAAGTATAGTATTGACGAAGTAATGTTCAATCGAATGGGTCACTCGATGGGTAAACATTAATGTTCGGATCATGAGATACTATGCTTCAACACTTAATCGTTTTCACAACTTGTTTGTAGTAGGGAATGCCAGCCGATCGAACAGACTATTCGATCGAGTGACATTCAGTTGAGGACTAATCCTGAAACTCCTAGCCGATCGAGTGAGCTAGCCGGTCGAGCGAACCGCTCGACCGACTGACTTGAAAGGTAGGAACACTTCAGTGTTCTCAAATACTGCAACAAAAACTTCAAAAGTTCAAATCCTCTAACACAAACACACTAGAGGAAGAAACAATCCACTCGAATGGTCCAGCCGATCGAGCCAACCGGCCGATCGAACAGGACTGTCCAATCGGATATACTAGCCGATCGAACAGGTTGTCCGATCGAACCTGCCGTTCGATCGACCAGCCCATTCGATCCATCCATACTTGTTTACTTTTCCGCGTTACTTATCATTATGCTATCGAACTATTCAGGCTAATCTTACTCTCAGCGCTCCCTTCAATTCACAATCAATCACTGTGAGTGTTACGCCCTAAAACGTAATACCTTAAAATGACGCAGCGGAAATTCGTGCCATAAAAATTTCTTTCATGATATACGTATTGACATTCTAAAAATTCATTTTTATAATATTAGAACATAACTTATCCTCACTAAATTACATAATTAAGCATTCCCGTACAATCTGTCTTGTGACTCGATCCTCGATTTCCAAATCCTTGGATATCCTCATGACTGATACTACCTGCGCTCACCACATAAAATTTACAATATTAGTACGCAAAATAAACACACAAGGTTTGTTCATGTTTACTTCTCGTTTCGACAACTTTTTACATCCCAACTTTCCCATCCTGTCATACCATCCGTGGTGAGACTTCTTTGCTATTCCTGCATTTCCCTTAAAGCTCCAGGTACACGAATAAACAACGTAAACACTTAAGCGTACTGAATAGCCTACATGCATACCTAACTTCATACATATTATTTCCATACATACATACGTACACACATGCATACATACCTACTTGCATACATACTCACACACATACATGTCAACCTACATGCATACTTACATATAAACACATCTACATCATTATATACGTATCTACAAGTACACATACCTACATCATTACATACACTCATGACATTATACATGTACACATACATACATCCCTACTTGCATCATACCAAGCTTATACATACCTACTCCTATACATACCATCATAGGTCCACGTACTTGCTCGCATACTTATAAACATACATACATACCTATCTACATAAGTGCATACCCTTAAGCTCATAAAAACGTAATAAACCTACAATGCATAAAACATGAATTGAATCAGTCATACGTACTTTAAAACGTGTCAAAACGAGTCCAGGAAGCTGAATTGATTGAAATACAAGTTTTTCAACAAAAATGGGTTCTTTCGCGCCACGTGACGGAGCCATGTTGCTCCCTCGCGTGGCGCGGGGGAGGCGCTTTTCCAGCAGATCTGCAGCTCAGTTCAGCTATGCCAGTTTTTACGGAAACGGCCATAACTTCTTCGTTATTGATCCGTTTTACCCGATTCTTTTTCCCACGCGTCCGTAATTTAATCCTCCATCTTTTGGAGTTGAAACCCAACATCCAACAAAATAAATTTTTAGACTTTTAAGCCTTCGACTCATCACCTTTTTACCGTATTTCAACCCGTTTATGCATTTTATCAAACAAACATGATTGTTTGATCCCGATTTCACATGAACCTTATAATTTCAATGTTGTCTAACATATTAGGTTCAATTCACAAGTTTATGCACAATCTTAAACTCATTTATACTTGAATGATTATTTTGACCCGTTATGGGTATTTGCGCAATAAGTGGACTATGACATACCAAACCCTATACTTCGCTTTCATACTTGTCCAAAACATCACTCTAATCGAATAGCTTGTTTCCAAACGACTTCTAAGGTCGTTTGCCCGATATACCTATCAAGGGCATTTTAGTCAACTATGCTCTATCCTTAATAACAAAGGAATTCCTTACATAAGTAACCAATTCCACTACTTAGCTACAATTTCTTAATCACACCTACCTTGCTCGGATCAAAACTAAGATCCGTTTAATACTTCATTGACATCATACAATTCATTCCTATTCGACCTCAATTATCACATATAATTAAATTGCATATAACATTACATAAACAACTAAGAAGTGATTACGGAATCACTTACCTTGTGCATCCGAGTCCATGCTTAGCTTCCGTGTTTAACTTGACCCGTTGTCCTTCCATGCTTGTGTCCATGATGACATACCTCCTATCCGTACATGTCATCATATTCATATCATTATTAGCATACATACACTTATTCAATTGTGTCCTAAAGCTCATTTACGGCATTTATACATGGTTGACTTCCAAAAGTCAACTATCCTAATTACATTCAAATCAAGAACATGACTCCGTTTTAATATGGTAGACCATAATATAAACATCATTTACATTCCACACTCATATTGTACGACATGTAACAATCATATCATTCGCATAATTCATACTTAACTTTCCTTAGTCATTTCTAACAAGCATCAAAACATCTAATCAACTTCATATCCTTTCCAACACACGTAATTCATCGGGTAATCAAAATTAACACATATTAACATAACATGTATCAAACGACTTCCTATAATCCTGCTTTTACGATAACGAGTCAAATCATGTTTCTTGTGCTTGTTGACTTCCAAAAGTCAACTATTAACCATAGGTAACTATCGACTTATCAACATATGCCCGTAACATCATAATCGACTATACGGACGGCATTGTATACATTTTATCATACACTTACATAACTCTTGCATTCACATATAGTATGCATTCCATAACACTTTTTATATAAAAGACCAATTCCATAATTTTCTACATGCAACACAAGACTTCATTATTCATTCAAATTTATAACATTACCCATTCAAACATTTAATCGAACACTTGGCGTGCATATAACATTGTAAGCTCTATGTACAAGTATACAATGCACACTTTCACTAGTAGTCTTCATGAATCATATAATCAACTAAATCCACCTCACTTATTCATTCTACAACCTAATAATCTGTCTATAACTTGCACACAAACAATCACCCATCTGAATTTCTTGATTAATTCACTACTAGTTCACTATTCAACTAGACCAAATGGGTTTTTATTCAAACTTTCAAACAAATCAGTATTATTCATAAAATATCCTCTATTTGATGATTCTAACTCATAAGCAAGTTCAATTTCAAACTACCTCATGGATTAATCAAAACCCTTATCATCATCTAGCATAAATTCACAAAATTCGACTTACCCCATGATGGAAAATCCTTAGATAACCGAGGAATTGATCACATGCATTTGATTATCCATGAGATTTCTGTCCAATTTGATGAAATTGGTGAAACTAGGGTTTCACCTTGTTCTCCTGCCTCTGATCGATCGTACTACACACACACACGCATATGTGTGTGTTTTTAATTTTATTTTCTTTTAATATTTCAAGTCTTACCATTTTACATGTTTGGCCCCTCAAGAATACTATTTGTATTAATATAACTAAAACTATCCTTACATATTTATAATTAGCTTGAATTAACAACCTCATGGAATTTGGGGTGTTACAGTGAGTATACTCGATCCCTTTTGCTTTTAGCACTTTTGGGTGTTACATACGTTACCTATCAAATCACAATTAAACACAAACTATTTGAACGCTAACCGAACGCATGTGCTATTTGACTAAATGAATGCTGTTTATTATGTTTACACGTGGAATGCTATCTACCTGCCTTAGCAACATAGTACTATAGTTTGGACTCAGCACCCGTTCACACGGGGGTTGTTAAGGACAAATACTTGCATGGATTAAAAACAAGGAAGAAATTTCTAAGCCAAGGGGTGAAACCCTGACCTTGGCAGTTTGTTCTGGATTTTATTTATCTCACCAAGGCTCCGATGGACTCCAACGACCTGAACTCACAAGTATGACCTAGGAGGCGCGTGTGGAATGCCCAAGAATCGAGGCAGAAACACAACCGCTAGAGTCGGAAGTGATGACAAGTCTACTGTGAATAGTTGAGTTGCCTTGGTTAGTCGATGTCTAGTAGCCACAGACAATCTATCTCTCGATTTTATATGTTTCGGATTTGACAAAGTCGTCTGGTACACTTGTTGATTTTATGTGTATATGTGTGCTTTCTCTGCTTTGTGTTTATATTTGCTTCTCTGTTTTATTTTGGGATGATATTCGACTCTGCTATCGTTTTAATCAACACCACGCGACTCGTACTGTTATTCTATCCCTAATCGACACCCAGCTATCGCGAATCTAGACGTTATCATATTGTGCTATACGACTAAGTTAGGTTATTCGATGCAATATTCGAACGACACGCAAGCTTTGAATGATAGGATCTTGAGGCAGTTAGAAAAACTATATGTGCTTATAGGGGAATTACGTGATATTACCTGCTTCTGTAATTAAATGGTTACGTGTTTTCGTGTTTATGTGCCTCTGTGTTTATGTGCTTCTGTGCTTACGTGCATCTGTGGTTTTGTGCATATGTGTTTACGTGATATGTGTTTCGACGTGATTCTAAGCTTTAGATAGTAGTAGACGTGTGAGGTGAGATTCGATTTCGTTGTGTTGAGACTCGTGACGATGTCTAATGCAGACCATGTCGTCGTCTGGATCCCGACCCCGAGCCCCACTTACCCGCCAGGAAAAGAGGGACAGACGTCTCGCTGCTATCATCTCCAAAACTGTGGCCAAAGCTGTGAGTGAGGTGTATGAGAACGCTAGCAAGTCGTCTGAAGAATCACGAGCTGAAATCCCTAAGGATTCAAACAAGGCTGCTTTCAGCTTCAAGCAGTTCAAAGCATGCGGGCCAAAAGAGTTTACTGGCGAAGATGGTCCGACAGCCATGTTTCACTGGTTCGACTCGGTCGAAGTCACTCTGCGCCAGAGCGGATGTCCTAAGCATCTCTGTACACTCAATGCAACAGGCGTCTTCAAGTCCCGTGCTCTAGACTGGTGGACGGCTGAACGAAACAAGCGCGGAAATGATGCAGCTTACGGGCTATCATGGAAGGAGTTGAAAGCGATTATGATCAAAGAATTCTGCCCTCCTCATGAGCGCCAAAAGCTGGAGGACGAGTTCTGGGGAATCAAGCAGAAGGACGGAGACAACGCTGCTCTCACTGCTCGCTTCAAGCAGCTTAGCATTATCTGTCCTGATCAAGTCAAGACCTCAGATCAAGCCATCAAGAAGTACATCCGAGCTCTACCCGACTGTGTAGCCGACTTCTTTCACGCCGCCAAGCCAGCAACAATCGAGGAAACCTACCTACTCGCCGCTGAGATCAACGATAAGCGAGTCAAGTCAGTTTTTGGGATAAGCAAACCAAGTCTCTGCATCAAGCCACAGCAACACCCACCGACTCATCTGCTCAATCCTCCAAGTCTTCAAGAAGGAAGAAGAAGAACAACAACAACAGCTCCAGCAACAAGAGTTGTGCTGCCGCAACCACCGATGCTCCCCTACAATCTGTACCAGCTCAACAGCAGCAGCACCAGCGTTCAGCTCCAGTGATCAATGCACCGCCAGCAAAGCGTGCATACACAGGCCCTCACCCACTCTGCCCGACATGTTCGTACCATCATCCAGTGGGTCTAGCTTGTCGCTTTTGCGCTCACTGCAACCTCTATGGTCATTTCACTGTGAACTGCTGCTATGGTCCCCGTCAAGCCCCAGCTCAAGCTACTGTCAACCAAGCTCTACTCCCTGCTCCTCAAGGCCAACCAGCAGCTCCAGCACCAGCAGTCAACGCTCGAGTCTGCTTTGCATGTGGTGACCCTAACCACTTTGCCAATAGATGCCCGAACAGGGTAGTCAAGCAAGAGCCCCAGCAGCAACAGCAACAACAGCAGCCTCAGCAGCAGCAGCAAGCAGCCCATGCCCGAACTTTCAACATCAATGCCCGCCAGGCTCAGGCGGATAACAACGTGGTTAACGGTACGTTCCTTGTGAATGGTATTTATGCATCATGTTTGTTTGATACTGGAGCCGAAAACTGCTTTGTGTCATTTGAATTCGAGAAGCTCCTTAGTCGTAAGCGCTCTTATCTATCCTCGTCATTCGAAGTCGAAGTTGCTACAGGGAGAACTATTGCCGTTAACTCGGTACTTCGTGATTGTACTCTCGAACTCAACAATCACATCTTTCCGGTCGACCTTATTCCGATGCAACTTGGAAGTTTTGATGTCATAATCGGCATGGACTTTCTTCGTGAAAACCATGCTGAAGTTGTGTGCTTTGAAAAGATGATTCGATTCTCGCTCGCGAATGGTGATGTCCTATGTGTATACGGTGAAACAACGTCAAAAGGTCTTAAGCTTATGTCATGTATTCAAGCCAGCAAGTATCTCCGCAAGGAATACCGAGCCTTCTTGGCCAACATCGGAGTAGCGGAGAAGGGAAAGAAAAAGAAAGATGAAGTCAAATATGTTCCAGTGGTTCGTGAATTTCCTCAGGTATTCCCTGATGATCTTCCCGGACTACCACCAAGTCGTGATATCGACTTTCGTATCGACCTCATTCCTGGAGCTAACCCTGTTGCCAAAGCCCCTTATCGACTCGCTCCATCCGAAATGCGGGAACTCTCGAACCAACTCCAGGAATTACTCGAAAAAGGCTTTATTCGCCCAAGCACCTCTCCTTGGGGCGCGCCAGTCCTTTTCGTCAAAAAGAAGGACGGGTCGTTCCGAATGTGCATCGACTATCGGGAATTGAATAAGCTAACCATTAAGAACCGATACCCTTTTGCCACGAATTGACGATTTGTTTGATCAGCTACAAGGTGCAGCGTGTTTTTCTAAGATCGATCTGCGTTCAGGATACCATCAGCTACGGATTCAAGAGGAAGACATTCCAAAAACCGCTTTTCGAACCCGTTATGGCCATTACGAATTTGTTGTCATGCCCTTTGGTTTAACCAACGCACCCGCGGTTTTCATGGATCTCATGAATCGTGTGTGTAAGCCTTATCTTGACCGTTTCGTCATCGTGTTTATCGACGACGTCTTGATCTATTCCAAATCGAAAGCCGAACACGCGCAACATCTACGTTTGGTTCTCGAGTTACTTCAGGGGAACCAACTCTATGCCAAATTCTCCAAGTGCGAATTCTGGCTGGAGGAGGTTCAGTTTCTGGGTCACATAGTGAATAGTCGGGTATCCATGTCGATCCTACGAAGATTGAAGCTGTCAAAAGCTGGATTACGCCTAAGAACCCGTCAGAAGTTCGTTCTTTTCTCGGACTAGCGGGCTATTATCGACGATTCATCGAAGGATTCTCCAAGATCGCTGTGCCGCTTACCGCTCTTACCCATAAGGACAAGCCTTTTGTGTGGGGAAATGCACAAGAGACTGCCTTTCAAACCCTCAAACTGTGACACCCCGTTGAAACGCTTTCACTTACGCTAGCTTGACAGTGGCTGCCTTAACTTTCGGGACGAAAGTTCCTAAAACTTGGGGATAATGTGACACTTCGGATTTTCCCGGATAACCTTTCGATGTAACTTACGTGTATATGTGTTTTTGAATGAAAATTTGAACTATTATGTTACATGTTATGTGTATGTATGTATACGCGTATATAGATATATATATATGTGTGTTATATATATAGGAGCCGAAACCCGACTCGAGACCATGCTCGGTCTCGAGTGAACAGTAGCAGTTGGGCCGGTTAGGGCCTTGCGACCGAGAACCCAACCCGGAAACCCCTAAGCCCACTTGTGACATTATATAAACCAACCCTCCCCTCCCTTAACCATTTTTACAACACTCTCCTACTATCCTCTCATCTCTCTCACTAAAACCCTAGCACAACACCCTCATTTCCTCTCCTTTCCTTCTTCCTCGGATCAACCAACAACAAGAACACCTCGGCTCTAGCTCGGAATCACCAACCGGAAGCTCACTCATCCCGGAAGCTCACTCATCGGTCCATCATCCCCTCACACCTCGAATCTCTATTGGTTAGTGTTTATGATGTTTGTTGTGTGTGCTTGTTGATGCTTCACTGTGTATGCTTATTGATGCTTCATTATGTGAATCAAAAGGTGTAATACGGGTTAACGGTTAGTGTTGCTTTGATATCTTGTTTGTGTGCTTTAAATGCAAGAATGGTTGTGATGTTGAATGGTTTGGTTATCCGGGTAATGATAAGGGTTTGGTTAGAGGATTTATGCATGATTTAGGGTAGAATGTTCATGAATTGTGTGTTATCCGTCTTGTTATGATTAATTGGTTAAGTCCTCATGATAGTGTTGTAAAATATATGTTTCGGATGTTTGAATAAATGAAGAACATGTATGAAGATTTTATGAACATTCAAATATGCTAAGTTTGATCCGAATTTTGCACATTTTAGACAAGAAAACATGTTAGTGGATATAGTACACAATTTGCATGAAAATGCAATTCTATTGGTCAGTACATTGCAGGTTCTAGAAGGTTTGTTGTGCACGTAATCACGGTTGCGAGTCGCAACCTTTGGTTGCTACTCGAGACCACATCAAGCTTTGTCGAGACCTCCCAGTTGCGAGTCGCAATCAACACGAGTCGAATCCGGTTGCGAGTCGTAACCACTGTTGACAAGTCGGAACCGCCGGTTGCGAGTCGGAACCTCTGGTTGCGAGTCGTAACCAAAACGTGATGAACCGAGACCTCAGTTGCGAGTCGTAACCTCGGTTGCGAGTCGCAACCACCCTTATCTCGACTGGGCTATTTTGGTGTTATTGGGCTTTGACTGTTGGGCTCACTGTTGACTGGGCTGCATGTTTGTCACTGCTGATTATATGTTAGGGCTGACCCAATAACCCAACTGTTTGTGTTTACGCATGTTATACGTGTTTGCTATATGTATTGCCATACGTGTTCGCTATGTGTTTACTTGTACCCGACTTGACCCATATTTGGTAACCATGTTAGGACGTGGTGACCAACATACTTGACCGGGTAAAATATCTACCGAGCAACCCAAGGTGAGTTCACAACTTAAAAGCATGCGTCCCGGTGGTTTGGGACACGAGACTAGAACAACCCTATCCCCTTGTAAAGGGGATACCATTTACATTCCTTCCCTAGTTACTGGGAACAAACTTACTTTACCTTCCCTTGTATTGGGAAACCTTTTAGTTAATTACTGTTTATACGGAATGCAACCAAACGGCACTAAACGCAACTCTATCACTCAAGTCCCTACTACATAATACCGATTAGTCGCCGGGGCCAGGCGAACGGGTTATTAGTTGATAGCGCTATTTAGGTTTTACCAACCTCACACCGTGCCATGGTATGGGATCGGTCGTGAACTAATGTACTCAGGCATCCGTCAATGATGATAGAACATTGACATCGGGGCATCCTGCGGAAACGCAAACGGTTACCTAGTGTTCGGTATTGGAAAAACAGTTTAGTCGCTAACTTTTGGGGTAGCTCCCCATGGCATGTATAAACGGATAAATTAACTGGTGAAACGAGTTTTTGGTAATTAAAACTGGACAACTAGTGAACTCACTCAGCATTATTGTTGACCCCCTTACTGCATGCTTTGCAGGAGGCCAGTGACTGGAGCAGCTGCTTGGGATGTGTAGTGGTCGTCTGCCCGTGTGTTGGGCATTTATCATGCTTACCCTATGAACATTGTTTAAAACTGTTTATTTATGCTTCCGCTACTTTTTACTCTGCACTTAAAACATTGAACTCTAAACTTAACACTTGCTAATCGTATGGTTAGTAAGCACTATTTGGATATTAAATATAAGCATTCAGTATGATTGGTGGCTGGATCCTGGTCAGTCACGCCCTCAAAGCGGGTGTTACCCGCAGGTGGATTTTGGGGGTGTGACACAAACATATGCTGTGCAACGCACTGATTCTTACACTGCCCGACGGAAGCGACAACTTCATTGTCTACTGTGATGCTTCTAACCTTGGTCTCGGCTGTGTTCTCATGCAGCGAGACAATGTTATAGCCTACGCATCTCGTCAGCTCAAGATCCACGAGAAGAACTATACAACCCATGACCTCGAGCTAGGCGCGGTTGTCTTTGCATTGAAGATTTGGCGACACTACCTGTATGGCACTAAGTGTACAATCTACACTGATCACAGGAGTTTACAACACATCTTTAATCAGAGAGAGCTTAATATGCGTCAACGCCGATGGGTAGAACTTCTCAATGATTACGACTGTGAGATTCGTTATCACCCAGGCAAGGCGAATGTGGTTGCTGACGCTCTCAGCAGAAAGAGTTACGTGCTCAGTACTCAAAACATCCAAGCACGGCACAACCTCGAAAACCTCATCCGAGAAGCTCAACATACTTGCTTTAACGATCGTACATTGAAGAAAGAAAGGATCTATCACGATGGAGCTCAGTTAGTAAGCAAACCAGATGGGATATTCTATTATCTGGACCGAATCTGGATCCCTAAGCGGACCGATTTGCGAAATATTATCATGAACGAAGCCCACAAGTCCCGATATTCTATTCATCCCGGTGCAGACAAGATGTACCAGGACCTGCGTTATAAGTACTGGTGGCCGGGTATGAAAAGGGATATCGCTCTGTACGTTTGAAGCTGTTTAACTTGTGCAAGAGTCAAGGCTGAACATCAAAGACCTTCTGGCTTACTCGAACAACCGCCGATACCTATATGGAAGTGGGAGAGTATAGCTATGGATTTCATAACAAAGCTCCCGCCCACGCCATCAGGTCACGACAGTATTTGGGTCATAGTTGATCGTCTAACGAAGTCAGCCCACTTTTTGCCTATACGAGAGGACTACAAGGTGCAACGACTAGCCCAAATCTACACCGACGAGATCATTCGTAATCATGGTACGCCTGGTGACATCATTTCAGACCGCGACGCTCGGTTTACTTCGCGATTGTGGGAAACGTTTCAAGCAGCCCTTGGTACGTCGCTTAATCTGAGTACTGCATTCCACCCTCAAACCGACGGACAGACTGAAAGAACGATCCGTACTCTTGAAGACATGCTCCGGGCGTGTGTTATAGATTTTGGTGGTAGTTGGAACAAACACCTGCCCTTGGTCGAATTCTCGTACAATAACGGCTATCATGCCAGCATCCAAATGGCACCTTTTGAGGCTTTGTATGGTAGAAGATGTCGATCGCCTATTGTATGGCACGAAATCGGTCACTCACAATTAACCGGTCCCGAGATTCTACAAGAAACGACTGACAAAATCCACCAGATTAGAGACAACTTGGTGAAAGCTCGGAACAGACAGAAAAGTTACGCCGATAAAAGACGCAAGCCCCTTGAATTCGAAGTTGGTGACTACGTACTCCTAAAGGTATCACCTTGGAAGGGTGTAGTACGATTCGGCAAGAAAGGGAAACTCGCGCCTCGATATGTTGGACCTTTTAGGATTCTGGAAAGAATCGAAAAAGTCGCCTACAGACTCGAATTACCGGAGGAACTTAGTAACGTCCACCCGACTTTCCACGTCTCTAACCTCCGAAAATGCCTTGCTGATCATGATCTAATCGTACCACTCGACGATCTTCAGGTCAACGAAACGTTACACTTCGTGGAAAAGCCTGTCGAAATCATGGATCGCCAAACCAAGCAGCTCAGGCGCTCTAGCATCCCGATCGTGAAGGTCCGATGGGAAGGCAAACGAGGCGCGGAGTTCACTTGGGAACTCGAAAGCGACATGAAGGCCAAGTACCCGCAGTTGTTTAAATAAATAGATCTGAAGCATCAAATTGGTAAATCACGGTGTCGTGTAGCCTTCGAGCCTAATTTCGGGACGAAATTCCCTAAACAAGGGGAGGCTGTAACACCCCGTGTTTTCAAATGTCAAGGTCAAAGTCAAAGTCCAAGTCAACTTTGACATTCTTTGACTGTAGATAGTCGATTTTGTGTTTTAGTTGTATTATGTGGAGTAAGTGTTGTAATCAGCAAGAATCGAAGTAATCGAATGTGTTTTAACGCGAACCGATCTACGACTGTGAATAATAGGAAGTAACAATGCGATAAAGTTAAACTAATCAGTAATCAAAACGATCTAACAATCAATCAAACTCGAGACTCGAATTATTGAATTGTAGTATTGTTATACGTGTGTGTGTGCCTTATGTGTTACTTGTGCGTGCTTAGTTTATGTTTGGTGTGGTATTCAAGCAAATCAATCGAAAATCGAATCGAAACTCGAAAGGCAAACAAACTCAAATTGAAACCGACATTGAAACGTGACTTATAGAAGATTGTATGTTAGATATAGTGGTTGGGATTAAAAGTAATTTGACTAGGAACTCTATCGAAATCGTATCATCGTACATCGGAATCGAAACGTCGAAAATCGTCGCAAAATACTCGAAGTGCGTGGCGGATCGAACAGGAAGCATCCTGATCGAACAGGCCAGCCGATCGGCTAGCATCTTGCCAGCCGGTCGAGCAGCCCACTCGATCAGATCTCCCAGCCGATCGGCTGCCACTTTCCTCTTTTGGAAGCCTATAAATAGGGCTGTCACTATCATACTTTCCATTTTTGGAAAGCTCTGACCGAACCAGCTATCTTCTTCACCTTTTCTCAGATTTCTCTCAATCCCGATAAGTTTTCACTCTAATTCTTGTACGTTCTTGATCATTACTTGATTCTACACCTTTCTATCTTTCAAAACTTGGATTCTAACCGTGAAATCACCAAGATCTAAGTGTTCTTGGGTGATGTCATCATGGTGTTCTTGAAGAACATCATGTTTTGGCCTCATTCCACTATGATTAGCTTAGATCTAACCAATTTCCACAAAAACAAGTTAAGATCCATCATAGATCTAAACATTTTCATGATGTGAAGGATTGAAAGAAGGATTTCCACTTTCTTTCAACTCTTTTACACTCAATGCTTTCAAACCGGTAGAAACGGAGCTTGAACCGGCTAACTAACCATTCAAATAGATTAAAAGGTTCAAGATTCGGGTTCTATGAACAAGGTTCACCGATTTCGGGTTGAACTCTAAACCGACATTCCGAACCGTTCAACCGGCCGGACTTGGGTGATTCCTGTTCGAGCCAAGGGAACAGGTAGGAACGAAGGTTATCATAGTTCAACACGTTGTCAAAATACCTTGAAAGAATGACAAATAAACAAACAACCAAGTGTTAGAAGAAAGGCCGACCAGGTCAGAAATGCTGGCCGAACGGCTAGGCTGTCGAACAGCCCAGCCGATCGGACATGCCAGCCGATCGACCGGGCCAGCCGATCGGTTAGCACATGGTCTCACACTTCCAAACTTTTGAAGTATAGTATTGACGAAGTAATGTTCAATCGAAGGGGTCACTCGATGGGTAAACATTACTGTTCGGATCATGAGATACTATGCTTCAACACTTAATCGTTTTCACAACTTGTTCGTAGTAGGGAATGCCAGCCGATCGAACAGACTATTCGATCGAGTGACATTCAGTTGAGGACTAATCCTGAAACTCCTAGCCGATCGAGTGAGCTAGCCGATCGAGCGAACCGCTCGACCGACCGACTTGAAAGTTAGGAACACTTCAGTGTTCTCAAATACTGCAACAAAAACTTCAAAAGTTCAAATCCTCTAACACAAACACACTAGAGGAAGAAACAATCCACTCGAATGGTCCAGCCGATCGAGCCAACCGGCCGATCGAACAGGACTGTCCAATCGGATATACTAGCCGATCGAACAGGTTGTCCGATCGAACCTGCCGTTCGATCGACCAGCCCATTCGATCCATCCATACTTGTTTACTTTTCCGCGTTACTTATCATTATGCTATCGAACTATTCAGGCTAATCTTACTCTCAGCGCTCCCTTCAATCCACAATCAATCACTGTGAGTATACTCGATCCCTTTTGCTTTTAGCACTTTTGGGTGTTACATACGTTACCTATCAAATCACAATTAAACACAAACTATTTGAACGCTAACCGAACGCATGTGCTATTTGACTAAATGAATGTTGTTTATTATGTTTACACGTGGAATGCTATCTACCTGCCTTAGCAACATAGTACTATAGTTTGGACTCAGCACCCGTTCACACGGGGGTTGTTAAGGACAAATACTTGCATGGATTACGGTGGTAATCATGTATTGCGAACCGTCTCGAACGGTCAACCCGCAGTCGTTGGTATCGATGGTCCCATGTCGATAATTAACATGCATCGTTTTCCTCCGTGTACGTGCCTGGTTATGCGTAAACTATTCGAACTCTATATGCTATTACTAAACTTGTGTGTTCACCTTTACATTTTATGTTTTGACTTTATTTTAACGTATGTGACAGGTGTTTAAGGTGTTAGCTTGCTAGGAAAGCGAGGCAATAATAAAGCTTTAGAGCCCATCTAGCAGTTGTAGGTCGTAGCCTACCTAGGGGTCTCTAGAAGCGAATAAACTCTAGCCATGGAGCCGTTGGAGTTGTTCGATCAAGCATCTATGGCATTAATTGTCTGTAGATCTTGTCCGGATGAGTCTTAATGACTCTGGGCAGTACCTTAAAACATTTGGTCTGTAATAAATTGAATCTGAGTTGTCGAAACAGTACTGTTTGTTTAGTTGTATTCTATGATAACTTGTTTATTTATTTGGGATACGGTATGGGACGTATCACTTAACTGAATTTGTAATAATAGTTGTTGTGGAAACTTCTAGACAATCTGTTTCGCTCAGTGCCGCGCCCCGATGATTCCGCCATCGGTTGGGGTGTGACACCTAATGCCTCCATCATTTACTTACTCGGGTTTAAGTTGGTAAGGACCGGGAATGTATCATCGTGGCAAGTTAAAGAGTTGTAAGAACCAAGCGGCTATTCACACAAGAAACGAAAAATGAGCATTTAGTTTAAAGATATGTATTTGTATGCTCAATAAAGGCTCAAAACTCACTTTTGTGGGAATGGGTTTTTGTGTGATCAAGTATATATAATCAAATTTTAACTAAGTTTGTCATGCCGTTTCATAATTTTCTTATGTTGGTTCTTTTTATCACGACGCTATCAGTTGTAAATTTGTAAAAATATAACATTTTTAGAATTTTGAAATTCCCAGCTTAAACCTAGACAAGTGAAAAAAATGAAAATTTTTTTGAAAAAATTTGGGGTGATTAGCGGTTCCAATAGAGTTTTGTGTAAGGCTTGTTAATTAGGACTTGCAAGATTCAAAGTTTTAGCATCCCCCCACACTTAAATTACACATTGTCCTCAATGTGTCCCAAAAATAAGTTTTTAGGTTGATTGAATGTGTAAAAAGGTGTGAAAAACAAAGATTTGTGTTACTGGTCGTCTGGACACGGCCCCGTGTCGGGTGAACACGGCCACGTGTTCAGAGTGCCAGTAACGAAAACTTACAGAAGGTGGACACGGGGGCATGTTGGTTGGGCACGACCCCGTGTCTGGCAAAAATCTGCAGAATTTAAACAAACAGCAGGTCTAGGAGGTGGGCACAGGGGCGTGTCGGCCGGACACGACCCCGTGTAGACAATTTGCACTGGTGAAAAACAGGTTTTCTGGCTTCGGTTTTCCTGTCCCGGCTTTAGTAGTACTAATATTTAGTACTCTAAGCCTCATATGTACCTGTTTTATCAATAAACACTACACCAAACCATAGCAAATATCCTAGATTACCAAGTTCAACATCTAAACCACAAAGTTAAAAATAAAAACAAAAGCAGAAAATAAAAAGAGTTAAAGGGAAAGTAAATTGTTCAACACTCAGCACACAGGCCGGAAATTGTTCGATAGAAAAGAGGGGTTAACCTGTGGGATCACCAACCAGCTGCTCCTGCTCCTACTCCACCTGCCTAGTCCATATCCTCATCCTCATCATCACCTCCTCCTCCGTACCCCGCCATGTACCCCCGGATGTTCCCGATGTCATCTTGAATATCGGAGATGTTTCTCTCAATGGCTCCGACCCGGTTGTACGTGTTGCTGGCCAAGTTATAGGTGTTCCTGGTGCACATGTGGTTCTCCTGCAACAAATCATGTAAACTTTGAAAGTTAGGAAAACCGCCTCCTTGTGAGGAGGACTGGCCCGGATCACCATGGGGCTGGTGTTGGAAATGAGGGGGTGGTTGGAACTGTGGAGCGTGAAGGACAAGTGCTTCTTGTGGGTTCCAAGCATACCCTTGGACCATTTGGAAGCTAACCGACCCATCTTCGGCTTCATAGATTAAGTTCATGGAGCGGCAGATGTGTATATCTACTTTCCCCGACCATGGACTCCTTTCAAAAGACCGAGGTATGTTCACGAAGCACTTGAAGAGACGGTATATCCAACCCCTGAAGAAGATAGGGGTTGGCGGAGTAGCAAGCCTGTTCCAGTGCATGTTTCGGAGTAGGAGGAAAGGAACATCGAGATGTTTGCGGGTATGAATGCAATGAAGAACTATCAGATCTCACAACCCAACAACGGCACTGCTATCATGCCTTTGACTAAGAGAGTAGGTGAGGACCCGATGAATGTAACGGTAAAGAGGGTCCCTCAACCTAGTACTCTTAGTGCTGCTTGGGTTGTAGTGCCCATCTCTAATTTGTGCCCATGCAGCTTGGCGTTCTTCTTCATCAAGTTCACGTAACCCTCCAGTGTTTTCTTCATTGCCCGCGTCTTCCTCCTCATACAACCCCACCATTGACCCAAACTGTGCCATTGAAATTGAATACTTGGTTCCACCACATCGGAACTCCACACCATTATTGTCAAATAGCTCGCACCTTGAGTTGAACACAAATGTGCTCTAGAATTCCAAAGTGTATTCAGGAACCGAACGAAGGCGAGTAGTAAGGGCGGCTCTCAGCGACCCGGTGACTAGGTTGTCGAAGCGGACCCATTAGTTTACTAATCCCAAAAGATCCGAACACACTTGTCTTCGGTATTCTTCTGGTCTTGTTCGAAGTGTATCATATCTTGCCTTGGCATCGAGCTCAGTTGCGTTGAACCTTGTGAATTTCTTCGACATCTGAAAGAATACACCAAAAGTTAGCATGAAACGGTGAAATTTTCGGAGAAAACTGAAAACAGTGAGCTGGACACGGCCTCGTGCTCAGCGGGCACGACCCCGTGTCCAGGCGTCTGTTACTCAAAAATTTCATTTTTCAACCCGGTCCCGAAAACTTGAAAATTTTTGGTCAAGTAGGTGCGGTTTCCCCCGAAAATGAAACCCCAAGTGCCGTTTTTCCCAAAACAAACCGTTTACCCCTTCGATTTTATCTTTTTCGGTTCAAAAACAAGGGTTTGGGGTTTTTGTGAGAAATCGGGCGAATCTATGAACAGTACAAGTGGATTTACTTCCCATAACACTAATCTAAACTAATGCTAACAGATTTATGCAAAAATTTGAGGTTCGCTCCAAATGAAATTCAAGAACCCTAGATTTTCCACAAATTTTTTATGTTTTAACTACATGCAAGTATCTAATCTAACTACTAAAGATGATAGAATCATACCTTGATGTTGTTAGAACGAGAGGGAACGTCGGAATTCTGCGGAAAATCGCCTGAGCCAGAGAGTTTTCGGGGAAACGGGGCGTGTGGAATGAGGTAACTGTAATGAAAAGGGGTTTCAGCCGTTGGCCATTGACTTTGAATGGAATTCCTTTCCGAGATTTAATTTCTACTGCACCGTGTGGGAAAATATGGGTGATAGAAAAAGGTCCTGACCACCTAGACTTTAATTTTCCAGGAAATAATCGGAGTCATGAATTAAACAAAAGAACTTGATCCCCTACTCTGTAAGAGCCGCTTTTTCATCCTTATAAAATAACATCATTAATACATATTTTTGACAAAATTTTGGCATGACCCGTCCGTAAAACGGACATACCCCTGTTTTAAACATAAGTAGGACAATTACCATTCTACAACTAGTTCAACATGACACTACTAAAAGAAAACCAAGACATCAAGTGTTAAAATGTATACCTACTACAAGTTGTACAAAAAAGAAATTTTGACCCAAAACGTTTGTGCGAACTAGCGGAAGCGCCTGATATAACATATCATGAACACATGCTCGCTCCAATTCTCCAAGTCGCCTAAATTGAGGATTTACCTACACTCAACAACAAAACTTTTAAAAGTTAGTCATTATACTTGCTACGCTTACAATACCATTAATTTAGTTCCATTCGTTAACATACTTTCATTTCTTTCTTATGCATTCGATTTCCCAATTAAATGGGAATAGCATATACACTCATAACGAGATTTAAGCATACCACTTACAACCCGATAACATAGGGTCAATTGCTTTCAACATAAATCTTTCGTTCTATCCGTATAACGGATTGAACTTCATTCCTTTATATTGGCATTCACGACCACCCGTTCTAAACGGATGGCATACATTCTTACTTGACACGATTCAACTTGAACCGGTCAACTTGCAAAGCTCAACACAACTTTCGTTAGCATAACCAAATCCACAAAGGATTTGCTATCTACTCACTAATTACCATAATTATCGTAACAAGGGTTGTTTTACATCAAAGTTAAATAAAAATTTAAACAAGGATTTGTATGCAACGGAACATACCTCGATCTTGCGCGCCTTCTGTTTTCTTGGTGCTTGTATCTTCTTCCTTTACACCTACATTACAACATTCATTCATTCATTTAGTCTATCGATTCATTCAACCATTTTCCATGTTACATACACATTCATCTTTTTGGCATTTCATCAAACACTTGGTAAGCATCATAATTAAGGTGCAAGGTACAAGTCTATAAAGCATATCCCTACTAACTCATAATCACAAAACAATTACATTCATTCGAATTTACATGGCTCTTTCATTCTACATCAATTTCAACTTCCTAGTTTTATGATTTCTCATAATCATCCTACCCTTACTAACTTCTTAACAAATGGGTTCTTGCTATAACCTTTCATGCAACCTAAAATCAACATAATTCCTGCCCTAGGAGGAAATCCTAACTCAGATTTCTTGCATTCAAACACAAGAATTTAGGATGGGGTTGAATCCCTTTATTTAACAATTCATGAATTCAGAAAATCTAACTTACCACTTCAGATATTAGGGTTAGCTATTCGAATTTGAGAGCCTGTGCACTGGAAATTCCTACGAATTTTGATTCAATTCTTGATCTCTTGTAGTTAGGGTTTTCACCCCTTTTCCTGCTCCTTGTGAGATCAACCAAAACACCAGACGTGGTGTTTCTTTTGATTTACTAATTAACCCCCCCCCCCCATTTGCTTATTATTTACACCTTAGACCCTCCTTCTTTGGAAGAGTATTTTAACTTAGGCTTTCCAAATTAAACTAACTACCATTTAGTCATATTTCATTAACCAAGTTACATTCTTTATTTATTTGTACTATTATCATACTAAACATTTTGGGGTGTTACAAGTCTATCCCCCTTAAAGGAGGTTTCGTCCCCGAAACCTGAGCACATATTAAATTCAAAAATTTACATACCGAAAAGAAAAGGATAGTGTTTCCTCATTTCATCTTCTGCTTCCCATGTAAGTTCTGAACCCTTTCGGTGCTGCCATTGTACCAACACTTGTCTAATAGCATTGTTGCGGAGATTCTTCACTTTGAAGTCTTTAATGGCTATGGGTCTTTCGACATAATTCAACCCCTCATCCAACTCGATGTCATCGAGAGGTACTAATGTTGTGTCATCCGCAAGACACTTTCTCAATTGCGACACGTGGAAGGTATTGTGAATCCCGTCTAGAGCAGGCGGTAATTCTAATCGATATGCAACCCTTCCAACCCGAGCCAAGATTTTAAACGGTCCGATATAACGAGGACCTAACTTACCCCGTTTGTGAAAACGGATTATACCCTTCCATGGGGACACTTTCAGCAGAACCAAGTCTCCGACTTGAAATTCAATAGGACGCCTCCTCTTGTCTGCATAAGCTTTTTGCCGATCCTGGGCTGCTTTCAATCTAGTTCTAATCAATTCAATCTTTTCATTTGTTACTGCTATTAAATCACTTGGCGCAAGCTCTCTTTGGCCCACTTCACCCCAGCATACGGGAGTTCTACATTTCCCCCCGTACAGTAATTCATAAGGAGCCATTTTAATGCCATTATGGTAACTGTTATTATAAGAGAATTCCACTAGTGGTAAATGGCCATCCCAACTTCCTCCAAAGTCTAAGGCACACGCTCTCAACATATCCACGAGTGTTTGAATGGTTCTTTCTGACTGACCGTCAGTTTGAGGGTGGTAGGCAGTACTTATGTGTAACTTCGTGCCCACACTCTCATGAAACTTTTGCCAGTAGCGAGAAGTAAATCTAGTGTCCCGATCCGAGATGATTGACACGGGCACCCCGTGACGAGATATGATCTCGAACATAAATTTCTGCCATCCTCTCGGAAGAGTAAGCTTCTTTGATGGGCAGAAAGTGAGCGCTTTTCGTAAGTCGGTCTACGATTACCCATATTGTATCATGCCCTTTCTTTGTTTTAGGAAGCTTGGTTATCAAATCCATCGTTAGTTCCTCCCACTTCCATACCGGTATCTCCAAGGGTTGCAATTCCCCGTACGGCTTTTGATGTTCTGCTTTCACCTGGGAGCATGTTAAGCATTTCGCGACATATTTGACTATATCGCGCTTCATGCCCGGCCACCAATAATTGGCCTTCAAGTCCCGATACATCTTTGTAGCCCCGGGGTGGACCGAATATCGTGACTTATGTGCCTCGTCGAGTAGAGCAGCCTTGACTTCGTAGAATCGTGGTATCCAAATTCGGCTGAATCGCGTCTTGAGTCCGGTCGAATTTTCTTCTAGTTTATCGATTACACCTTTTAATCATTCTTTCTTTAAGTCTTCCGCTCCAAGCGACTTTATTTGAGATTCACCTATCGTCTCAAGTAATCGTGGCGTAACTATCATCTTCATGGATTTTACTCGAAGGGGAGACGGATACTCTTTTCGGCTTAACGCATCGGCTACCACATTTGCTTTTCCCGGGTGATAAAGGATATCACAATCATAATCTTTAATGAGTTCCAACCATCTCCGTTGCCTCATATTTAAGTCTTTCTGCTCAAAGAAATATTTAAGGCTTTTGTGATCCGAATAAATTGTGCATCTAGTGCCATATAGATAATGCCTCCAAATCTTTAAGGCGAACACTACCGCTGCCAATTCTAGATCGTGGGTTGGGTAGTTTACTTCATGCGGCTTTAATTGTCGTGAAGCATAAGCGATAACCCTTCCCCTTTGCACCAGAACGCAGCCTAATCCCTGGTGTGAAGCGTCTGAATAGACCACCAGGTCTTCAGTCCCATCCGGTAATGTCAAGACCGGGGGACGTGATAGTTTCTCCTTTAATATTTGAAAGGCCTCCTCCTGTTCTTTACCCACACAAACTTCTCTTTCTTTCTCGTCAGTTTTGTTAAGGGTAAGGCTATCTTTGAAAAATCCTGTATGAACCGTCTATAGTATCCCGTGAGGCCCAGAAAACTTCTTATTTCAGTCGGGTTCTTCGGAGAAACCCACTTCATTACGGCATCGATCTTTGACGGATCTACTAGGACACCCCCCGAATTGATTACATGCCCCAGAAACTGCACTTCTCTGAGCCAAAAGGCGCATTTTGAGAATTTCGCGTAAAGTTTCTCCTTGCGGAGAATTTCAAGTACTTCACGCAAGTACTTTGCATGCTCAGCTTTGCTTCGCGAATAGACTAAGATATCATCTATGAACACGATTACCGATTTGTCTAACATGGGTCGGCACACCTGGTTCATAAGATCCATAAATGCAACCGACGCATTCGTTAATCCGAAAGACATGACTAGAAATTCATAATGCCCATATCGGGTTCTGAACGCGGTCTTTGGAATATCTTCTCCCCGTACTCTAACTTGATGATACCCTGAACGTAGGTCTATCTTGGAGAACCAACTCGCCCCTTGTAATTGATCAAAAAGGTCGTCAATTCTAGGTAAAGGGTAGCGGTTCTTTATGGTCAGCTTATTTAATTCTCTATAGTCGATACACATGCGCATCGACCCGTCTTTCTTCTTAACAAATAAGACAGGTGCTCCCCAAGGCGACACACTCGGGCGTATGAAGCCCTTATCTAAAAGATCTTGTAATTGTGTCATTAACTCACGCATTTGGGTGGGAGCCAACCTATAGGGGGCCTTCGCAACCGGTTTCGCACCTGGATTCAATTCGATACGAAATTCTACTTCTCGTTCGGGAGGGAGCCCCGACAATTCCTCTGGAAACACGTCCGGAAATTCGTTCAAAATTTCGACATCTTCAAGCTTCGGGGAACCTGGTTGAGTATCTACCACGTAAGCTAAATATGCCCTACTCCCATTAAGCACATACTTAATGACTTGAACGAGGGTACATAGCTTCGCTTCCACCTTTCTTTCGCCTTGTATATGTAATCGCCTTCCACTTGGAGTTTGGATAAATATTGTTTTGGTTTCACAATTAATCTCCGCATGGTGTCGGGCCATCCAATCCATACCCACTATCATTTTAAATTCTCCCGAAGCCATGGGTATAAGGTCGATATCGAGCTCTTCATCCTCTATAGTAAATTTGCAGTTTCTACAGATCTTGCGTAATAAGTAGTTTTTGCTATCCGCTATTTCTACTTCTAGAGGAACCGGCATTGATTCAGTCTTAAACGAGGGATGATTAGCTACCTCGTCCAAAACAAATGACATGGTTGCTCCGGTATCAAATAATACGTAAATCGGCATAGAGTTTAATAAAAAGATATCTGAAACAACATTCGGATGAACTTTAGCCTCTTCGGATGTGATTTGGAACATTCTCCCTTTAGCTTTAGAGCCCTGTTGCTTCTTATCTTCCTTTTTCGATTCTTGCTAAAGTTTAGGGCACTCCGATTTAATGTGCCCCCTTTCGAAACAATTAAAACAAGTCTTCGGGTTGTTCGGGCATTGGTAAGATGAATGCCCCTCCTTACCACATTTGTAACATCCCTTCTTGCCTAGCAGACACTCGCCAGTATGAAGTTTTCCACAAGTCTTTCAAGGAGTAATACCCCCCTTCGGCTTATCCTTCCTTCCTTGCTCTTGATACTTCCCCTTTTTAGATGGACTCGAACTTGCACCCTTTTCGCTGGGTCTCTTTTCACCACGTTCTTCTTGTCTCTTGATTTCGATTTCTCTATCCCGTGCCAAGTTAATAAGCTCATCAAGGGTCTCATATTTCTAGGGAGTGATGAACTCCCTAAATTCCGCCTTTAATACCCCGTAAAAACGATTAATCTTCATTCTTTCAGTCTTCACGAAATCCCCACAGAACTTCATCTTATCCATGAAAATGTTTGATATTTCAATTATTGACTCGTTTTTCTGTCGGAGGCGCAAGAAATCCTCCTGAATCTTATCAATAGCCAACTGAGGGCAATGGTATCTCATAAAGGGCTCCTTAAATTCTTGCCAGGTCATCATTTGGAGTCTATCCTCCCCTATCTCCTTGCTATGCGCATCCTACCAATCTTTCGCTTGGAGAGTGAGTTGGCCAGTAGCGAACATTACCTGATCTTCCTTATCACATCGACTTCGTATAAATACCGCTTCTATATTTGAGATCCATCTTTGACATGCGATCGGGTCGATCTTACCATCATACGTTGCGGGATTGCACGCCATGAAGTCTTTATACGTGCACCGTCGCTCCTTGCTTTTGCCTTTAGATCCTTCAATTAATTCTTTCAACTCTTCGATTTTACTTGTCATCATGGCATCCACAACTCCCAACACCCGACTTTCTACTTCTTGAGCTAATCGTGGAAGATTAGCTTGCATAACCCCTTCCGCCACCTCCGTGACCCTATTGTTAAATGCTTCTTGACGAGCCGTGTCATCATCTTCATTAACGTTTCTTGCATTAGCCATCTATAAAATAGCATTTACATTCATCATTAAACACAAGCTTTCAGTACATCATAGTTCATTAGTCCGACTTTACTTCATTCACATTCTTATATTCTAGACTTTTCTCGTTTTTTTTTTTTTGAACTTTCATCATTCGTTCGTGTCTTTTGACACATTACTTTCATCTTTTACAATTTCCTTACATCGTAACCACTAAGTGTGGTTACACATATCTTATTAGGCCTTATATGTCCCTTACATGAACGTTTAATAGGTCTTTGGACAATTCGGAGGCTCAAAATACGAAAAACAAAACAAAACAATGACTGAGTTTTGTGCGTGGCGTCGGCGACGGCTGCTGTAAATGTCTGTCGGCTAAAAAGCCCGTAAGCAGCAAGTTAGGCCGTCGGCCCATTTGGGGGCGTCGGCGATGCACAATAGCAGTGTCGGCGACGGCTTGTCCGTTGTCGATTTGCTACAGTTGATTTTTTTGAGTGATTTGTTCCTTTTTCGGGTCCATTTCCAGCCACGCTGTTCCTGAAACTTCCCGTATCGACCCCATGTATACTTTTTCACGTAATTAAATTAAATTTTGTATCTCAAGCGCATTACACATGCTAACATTTACCAAAACTTCAATTTTACCTCGTTGGCGATCTTGGAGCGAGCATACTTTCGAATGAGCCATCGGTTTGAGTTCAAGCACTATTACTCTTGCTCGAATCCCTCAAACCTAGGCTCTGATACCAACTTGTAAGAGTCGCTTTTTCGTCCTTATAAAATAACTTACAAGAGTGATTTTAAGATATTCAAATAACATCATTAATACATATTTTTGACAAAATTTTGGCATGACGCGTCCGTAAAACGGACATACCCCTGTTTTAAACATAAGTAGGACAATTACCATTCTACAACTAGTTCAACATGACACTACTAAAAGAAAACCAAGACATCAAGTGTTAAAATGTATGCCTACTACAAGTTGTACAAAAAAGAAATTTTGACCCAAAACGTTTGTGCGAACTAGCGGAAGCTCCTGATATAACATATCATGAACACATGCTCGCTCCAATTCTCCAAGTCGCCTAAATTGAGGATTTACCTACACTCAACAACAAAACTTTTAAAAGTTAGTCATTATACTTGTTACGCTTACAATACCACTAATTTAGTTCCATTCGTTAACATACTTTCATTTCTTTCTTATGCATTCGATTTCCCAATTAAATGGGAATAGCATATACACTCATAACGAGATTTAAGCATACCACTTACAACCCGATAACATAGGGTCAATTGCTTTCAACATAAATCTTTCGCTCTATCCGTATAACGGATTGAACTTCATTCCTTTATATTGGCATTCACGACCACCAGTTCTAAACGGATGGCTTACATTCTTACTTGACACGATTCAACTTGAACCGGTCAACTTGCATAGCTTAACACAACTTTCGTTAGCATAACCAAATCCACAAAGGATTTGCTATCTACTCACTAATTACCATAATTATCGTAACAAGGGTTGTTTTACATCAAAGTTAAATAAAAATTTAAACAAGGATTTGTATGCAACGGAACATACCTCGATCTTGCGCGCCTTCTGTTTTCTTGGTGCTTGTACCTTCTTCCTTTACGCCTACATTACAACATTCATTCATTCATTTAGTCTATCGATTCATTCAACCATTTTCCATGTTACATACACATTCATCTTTAAGGGATTTCATCAAACATTTGGTAAGCATCATAATTAAGGTACAAGGTACAAGTCTATAAAGCATATCCCTACTAACTCATAATCACAAAACAATTACATTCATTCGAATTTACATGGCTCTTTCATTCTACATCAATTTCATTCATTATTTAAGTATCACAACAAGCTTACACACCAACTTCCTAGTTTTATGATTTCTCATAATCATCCTACCCTTACTAACTTCTTAACAAATGGGTTCTTGCTATAACCTTTCATGCAACCTAAAATCAACATGATTCCTGCCCTAGGAGGAAATCCTAACTCAGATTTCTTGCATTCAAACATAAGAATTTAAGATGGGGTTGAATCCCTTTATTTAACAATTCATGAATTCAGAAAATCTAACTTACCACTTCAGATATTAGGGTTAGCTATTCGAATTTGAGAGCCTGTGCACTGGAAATTCCTATGAATTTTGATTCAATTCTTGATCTCTTGTAGTTAGGGTTTTCACCCCTTTTTCCTGCTCCTTGTGCGATCGACCAAAACTACCATTTAGTCATATTTCATTAACCAAGTTACATTCTGTATTTATTTGTACTATTATCATACTAAACATTTTGGGGTGTTACATACTCGAAATTCATTAGGTTTAATATGTTTGTCATGCAAAATTTTCATTATTTCCTTATAAATTTCAGAGTTAGAGTATGCATAATTCCTTAATTCGTCTAATTCATTTAATTGACAAAATTGATTTTTACCTGCAAATTCTAAATCTAAGTTTACATTTTTAATTGCCCAGTAGGCCTTGTGAGCTATTTCTACCGGCAAGTGACAGCTTTTTCCATAGATAAGCTTATATGGGGTTGTACCTATTGTTGTTTTATAAGCAGTTCGAAAGACCCATAAAGCGTTATCTAATTTATCAGCCCTTTTCTTTTTATTTAACCCTACGGTTTTTTCAAGCATTCGTTTTAAACCTCTATTAGTCACTTCGGCTTGTCCGTTTGTTTGAGGGTGATATGCTGTTGAGACCCGGTGATAGACCCCATATCTTGTTAGGATTTTTTCAATTTGATGATTACAAAAATGGGTACCTCTATCACTTATTAATGCTTTAGGTGTTCCAAAATGAGAGAATAATTTTTTCAGAAATCTTACCACAATTCTTCCATCATTTGTTGGAAGTGCCTCGGCCTCGGCCCATTTAGACAAGTAGTCGACCGCCACAAGTATATATTTGTTTCCTTTTGACGGTGGGAAGGGTCCCATGAAGTTGAGTCCTCCCACATCAAAAATTTCACAAACAAGAATGCCATTTTGTGGCATTTCATTTTTGGAAGAAATATTACCTGATCTTTGGCAGGCGTCACATGTCTTGACAAGACTTTGGGCGTCTTTGTAAATGGAAGGCCAATAAAATCCTGAATCAAATACCTTTCGTGCGGTACTAGCGGCACCATGATGTCCTCCGTATGGACCTTCATGACAATGGCGGAGAATTCTTCTTGCTTCACTACCATGTACGCACCGTCGGATGAGTTGGTCGGCACACATTTTGAAAAGATAAGGATCTTCCCAAAAGTAATGCTTTACATCAGCAAAGAATTTTTTTCTTTGGTAACGTGGCCATCCTTTGGCGACTATACCGCTAGCTAAGTAGTTAGCATAGTCGGCATACCATGGTTCTTGTCTATATTCCACCATTTCCAAGGACTCCGTTGGAAATTTTTCGTTGATTTGCTCGTCCCTGGTTGCCTCCAAAGTTGGGTCTTCTAGGCGTGAAAGATGATCTGCTGCGGTGTTTTCTGCTCCTCTTTTGTCTTTGATTTCAATATCAAATTCTTGGAGGAGTAGAATCCACCGAATCAAACAGGGTTTAGCATCCTGTTTCTTGAAAAGGTATCGAATGGCTGCATGATCTGTATAGACTATTGTTTTAGAAAGAACAAGATAATAACGAAATTTATCAAAAGCAAATACCACAGCTAGTAACTCTTTTTCAGTTGTTGTGTAATTTTCTTGTGCATCATTAAGTGTTTTACTAGCATAATAAATTGGGTGAAAATGCTTTTCTTTTCTTTGTCCCAAGACTGCTCCAACTGCAAAGTCACTTGCATCACACATGATTTCGAAAGGTAATTTCCAATCAGGCGCTATCATGATAGGTGCATTGACTAGCATTTCCTTGAGGGTTAGAAATGCTTGATTGCAATCCTTGTCAAAGATGAAAGGGGCATCTTTTTCAAGTAATTTTGTTAGAGGTCTTGAAATTTTTGAAAAGTCCTTGATAAACCGTCTATAAAATCCGGCATGCCCTAAGAAACTTCTAATTGCTCTAATGGAGGATGGTGGAGGTAATCGAGAAATAGTGTCTATTTTGGCTCGATCAACTTCCATTCCTTCGCTTGAGATTTTGTGACCGAGTACTATTCCCCCCGTTACCATGAAATGGCATTTTTCCCAATTAAGGGCGAGGTTAGTTTCCTCACATCGGGATAGCATTCGTTCGAGGTTATCGAGGCATTGGTCGTATGAATCTCCAAAGATAGAAAAGTCGTCCATGAAGACTTCCATTGTCTTTTCTATCATGTCATGGAAGATGGCTACCATGCAACGTTGGAATGTTGCGGGGACATTACATAGACCGAATGGCATGCGTCGATAAGCAAAAGTTCCATAGGGACATGTGAATGTTGTCTTTTCTTGGTCTTCGGGTGCTATCAGGATTTGAAACTAACCTGAAAAACCATCCAAGAAACAATAAAATTTATGACCGGATAATCTTTCTAACATTTGGTCAATAAAGGGCAAAGGAAAGTGATCTTTTCTTGTTGCTTCATTTAACCGTTTATAGTCTATACATACTCTACATCCTGTGACAGTTCTCGTTGGTATTAATTCATTTTTTTCATTAGTTATTACCGTCATACCTCCTTTCTTTGGAACTACTTGAACGGGACTTACCCAAGGACTATCGGAGATAGGATAAATAAGTCCGGCGTCAAGTAATTTGATGACTTCGCTTTTAACCACTTCTTGGACATTTGGATTTACTCTACGTTGTGGTTGAATTACCGATTTGTAGTCATCATTCATTAGAATTTTGTGCGTGCACATGGAAGGACTTATTCCTTTAATATCTACAAGCTTCCAAGCGATCGCATTTTTGTGTTTTTTCAAAAGTTTAATTAATTTTTCTTTTTCTATACTACTTAGGTTAGACGAAATAATTACAGAAGATTTACCATCCTTGTCTAGAAAAGCATATTCCAAACCCTTCGGAAGTTCTTTGAGCTCATGAGGTGGGTCTTTAGGAGACTCCTTATTTGGTTGCTCATTTTGATCAAGAACTTTAAAAGTTTGTTCTATGGCGACCTCTTCTTCAACAAAGTGGTCCATCTTTTCACTTGTATCGGGTGGTTCATCTTCATCTTCAATTAGGGGGTCATTATTGCGAAAAGGATATTTCATTGAGCGCTCAAGATCTATGCTCCTTTTGAATGCCCCTAATTGAAGAGGTAGATTGTTGTACTTCCGGTTTTTCAAAGCTTCGTGAGTTTTTACAAAAGGTCGTCCCAACACTAGAGGAGCGTCATCAAGGATGAAAAAGTCGGTTGGGATTACCAATTGATTTGTTTGAACCAAGACATCCTCAACTATACCGATTGATTTTATTATTTTCCGATTGGATAGAAAAATGGGTATTTGAAGTGGAGAAAAATCACTAATACTTAATTTTTCAAAAATGTAATTAGGCATTATGTTAACACAAAGATCTTTATCAATTGTGACATTACTAATAAAGGAATTTTGAAAAAAACATGGAACCGGTGTAATGTTGATTTCAAAAGGGTCTTCTTTTATTAGTGAAGTTTGATCGTTAGTTAACTTAATACTTACCATTTCGTCAACTTTAGTGCTAGTGTTTAACTCTTTTAAAAACTTAGCATGAGTGGGTACTAAACAATGATTTTCAAAAGAAGGTGACAAGAGATTAATTTCTTCAAAATTAGACTCTTCCTGGATTTTAACGTTGTCGGACTCACCTTTTTCGTTGTTTAACTCATGTGTCGGTTTTTCACTTATTTGTTCTTCCATTTTTACCTCTTCAACTATCTTTTCTTTATTTAATCCTTCTCTTGTGCGGGACTCCTCTTCCCTTGCGCGAGATTCTTTTACGTATCGCTCGATAGTTTTAAGGTGTTCTAATCGCTCGATAGTTTTAAGGTGTTCTAATATCCTATCAGTCACTTCGGTGATAGAGAAAGGATCGGGATTTTCAAAGCTTGAATCTGGTTGTTCGATCCTTGGTTCCTCATAGTACTCATATGAAGTAGATGGTTCATACCATGGTTCTTCATTGTAAGTATATGATGGATAAGGGTCGTAATTTTGTTCTTCATCGTACTCATATGAGGTGGGTTGTTCACGCCATGGTTCCTCATAATAAGAGTATGAAGGTGGTGGCTCATATCTTGGTTCCTCAAAGTATGAGTACGAAGGCTCATACCTTGGTTCATCAAAATATGAGTATGAGGGAGAAGGTTCATACCTTTGGTCTTCATAGGATGTGTATGAAGTGGATGGTTGAAATGAGTTGTAATATTGAACCGAGTGCGGGTTACCACAATTAGTGCAATAATCTTCCTTATAATCATCCTCTTCATAGGTGTAGTTATAGCCTCCTGAGTATTGATCCATAAGAATCACTCAGCAGACCATAACAGAGTCTCGGGACCAGAAAACAAAAATAAAAACGGAAATAGAGGCTGGACACGGCCCCGTGTTCAGTGGACACGGCCCCGTGTTCAGGGTCTGTATCTGGGCGTTTGAATAAAAGTTACTGGTCTTGTTGGGCACGGGGGCGTGTTCAGTGAGCACGACCCCGTGTTCAGACTCTGTATCTGGGTGTTTTATGAAAAATATGCAGCACGGCCCCGTGTTCGGTGAACACGGCCCGTGTTCAGGCTACTGTAAATGCAAACTAAACTAAAATGCAGAAAAACGTGCGCGCGTTTTGAAAAAGTTTTGAAAAACTGATTAGGCCGTCGATTTTAAGCTTTCTTAAAATCCTTGTGTCCCCGGCAACGGCGCCAAAAACTTGATGCATGTGTAGTGTAATGTATTTTAGGTGTATATTTTAAGCCCTTTTTTACACTTTTTTAGCCAAGTTTTAAATTTATAAAACACGATATTTACTAACACTAAACACACATATGGGCAAGTGCACCCATCGTGGACGTAGTATAGTGCTGGTAAGATACCGAGGTCGTCCAAGGACACAAGAGCTTTTAGTACCGGTTTATCCTCAACGTCTAATCAAATCAAAAAGTTAGAAAAAAGGTTTTTAAACTAGAAAAATAAAACTAACTAAAATGATGAAAAATAAAATAAAAATAAAAACAGATAGACAAGATGAATCACTTGGATCCGACTCGTGTGTAGTGTAACCTTTGATTATTTCCGCACTTTTGCACATTTTAAGAGATTATCTTAGTTATTGTAGTAGGCCCTCTTTTGAAGGTGACGTTACCCTCAACCCAGTAGTTTGAGTCAGCAAGGATACAATCCTAAAGGGTCAGATTATTGAAAGATAATTAATTAAGTTATTAATGCATAATGTGGTAGGCCCCTCTTTTGAAGGTGACGTTACCCTCGGCTAAGTAGTCTAAGTCAGCAGGGATACAGTCCTAAGTAGTCGGGTTAAAGTTTTAATAGTAGTTTAACTTATGAGGGGATCAAAGAGTTTGGACCCCCGCCATCCAATACCGGTGGGTATTGAAGGAGGTCCTACTAAATTTGACCCAGGTCCTTTGCAGGATCTATACACTGAACAATGGCAAGACTCTTACCAAACTGTTCCCTTAACCCCCGACCAGCTAGCCAACATATCTCCATATAGACCGTGGAGATATGAATGGTGAAAATCTTTTATTTTATATAGACAGTAAAATAATGCCAAGACATCACGGACAAACAATAAGGAAGAATCACCTTCAACATAAGAAACTAGTTATTAAAGTCATTAATACATAACCAAATAAAAAGTGCGAAAATATTAAAAATAAAAAGTATTACACTAAACACTTGTCTTCACCAAGTGATGTAAGAGACTTAGGCAAACATGGCCTTTGATTGTCAAGAACTCTTACGATCAATCTTGAATCCCGAGACGACTCACACACTCTATGATGGACAATGGATGATGGTGGTGTATTTTGGTGGTGGATGATGGTGTTGTGATGGTGGTGGGTGAAGTGTGAGAGAGGTGGTGTGCTAAGGGATGAGTTGCAAGTGATCCAAGCACTCCTATTTATAGGCTGAACAGAAGCTCGGGCACGGCCCCGTGTCCATCCTTCTCTCTTTCTTCATTAATTGCAGTTTGTCTGCATTAGTTAACCACGCCCCCGTGTCCGCTGAGCACTACCCCGTGTGCAGAAGCGTATTTGTACTATCAAGATTTGCCTGGATTCTGCGAATCTTATAGTTGACAACGGCCCCTTGTCCGCTGAGCATGGCCCCGTGGTGGGCGATAGAAGCTTCTACAACTTTGTCTTTTCTGCTGACACTTGGGCACGCCCCCATGCTCACTGAGCACGGGGCGTGTTCAGCCTTCTGTTCTTTTGTTTTGCTTGGGAGGATGTTGTCGCGCCGGGGGGGGGGGGTCGGGCATGCCACGTTTGTTCCTTTTCTTGTATTTATGTTAGATTTAGCTGCCTTTTTGCTTCTTTTGTTCATTTGAGCTCATTTAATCCTGAAAATACAAAAGGAAGACAAAAATACACTTTTTCCAACATTAGTACTAAAAAAGGGTTAGTTTTATGCCACAATTGATGTAATTTATATGTTGCATTTTGTGCACATCAGAAGTGTATTGTCGTCTACACAAACGGTAGACGAGTTCAAAGGCATCAACGTCTACTTAGAGTCAGTGGGCTAAGTGCACTTCATGAGTGAAGGTTCGAAGGGTAACACCTACCTATCGTATGCAAAACTCAACTGCTAAAATATAATGGGAATTATGTTGTTTCTGAGATCGACCTCCATTCATGTGGGGGATTGTTGGAAAATTAGGTGTGTTTGAATGGATGTCCCAAATGGTAAAACACTTGTCCCACATAGGTGTGGAGACAAAGTGGAAGGTTATTTATAAGGTGAAACATTTGCCTAGCTAACATAACTTTATGACATGTTTTACCACAAGTCCTACGTGTGAGCGCGCAGGGGGGTGCAAAAATTGGAACCGGAATTTAGTCGAACTCATGTGCGCCCGCATGTGCTGCGGACACGAATGCAGTTCCGAAAACCCAGGCCCGCGTGTGGCGGTTTTTTGCATGCATTCGAGAATGTAACGGTTGAACTCTTAATGGGTGTTTTTTAAACTGAAATGATATTCAGTATTAATGAGAATTATCATTGTTTTCGGTTATGATTATCATCAGTTTCGAAACCGATGAGCCATTATGTGAGTTAATTCTGTGCAATGATGAGGCCAGAATCAGTTATAATCTGTGCCTATAAAACCCAATGCAGACAACCAATTTGGACACACCACGACCATCTCTTCTCTCTTGATCTCTTTTGCAGCGTTCTCCTGTTTTCTTTCAGGCAAGTGTTTCAAGTCCGGCAGTACGCTGTTGCTGCTTCGAACCGGCGTACCCTGGGAACAGACGGCGAATCTGTTTAAGGGAATTGTGTCAAACACAAGCCCGGTTCTCGTTTACTGTTTCTCCAATTTTATTACTTTCTGCCCAGATTCTGTTCAATCTTTTATACAGGTTTACTAACAGATTACCATGCTAATGAACTGATATTATATTTCGTTGAAAGTTGAACTTGTTTTGTGTTTGGATAAACGATTTTAGCTTGTAATATATTAGGTTGAACTTATTTTAAATTTTGTTATTTTAAACTATTGAATAACGTTTTACACAATTGAATTTTGAAAGCTACATATTAATTTATCTTTTTACATCTTAGCCTAACCTTGCCGAGCGCTGGCTCAAAACCAGGCCAAGCGCTGGCTCAAAACCAAGTCGAGCTCGAGCTTATATTTTCAGCTCTGTTTCAAAGTCAAGTCGAGCCAGCTCAGTTTATAATCGAGTCGAACCCGAGATTGTTCTGGCTCGGCTCATGAACAACCCTACTCCACTCCTTTGATTCCAGATGACGATGTGATGGTTCGATTTCAAACTTTCTAATGCCGAAAAAGAATTAGGTTAAGAAAAAAATTGAGTGTTACTCTTGAACTTTGTTCTTCATTGTCACTCTAGACGCAAGTATTAAATGTTGATATTTTAAGATGTTCGCTTTTAACCCCAAGAATTTGATATCCTCGTACGCATGTTGTAACTTATTTGGACCACTATTATTATTAAGATATCATAGTACGCATGTTATAACTTATTTGGACCACTATTATTATGATTAAGATGTATAAGCTTCAACTCTTTTGTTTAAAAAGTCACGTCCTCTACGATTTCGTTATTTTCATAGTACAATGAATTTAATATCATAGTACTAATGTTATAACTTATTTGGACCACTATTAAGATGTATATGCTTAGACTTTTTTTAATAGTGGCGTCCTCTACGCTTTCGTTGTTTTTATAATATAATAAAACATGTTATTTTTTATCTGCATTTCAATAAAAGTTTTATTCAAGAGTTAACAAATTAAATATAAATGTTTTTTTATTCTTAACTTGTACCAATTTCTTTTAACTTTTTTATTCAAGGAATTTTGGGTTAGACTTGGTTGGTTCGGTTGGCCAGTCTGGTGGATTACTATGCATGTGGGACTCGGAGTTGTTTGATTACAGGGAATCGGTGAAGAAAATGAATTTTATTATCATTAAAGGTTGGCTTAAAGGTTATAATGAAGTTTTGAGTGTTGTTAACGTCTATGCTCCTCAGAGTACCAGAGCCAAACAGGATCTTTGGAACGAGATTCAAGCGGAGATGGCGTCTGAAGAAGGATACTGGATAATTGCGGGAGATTTCAATGCGGTTAGAGTCAGAGAGGAAAGGAGAAACAGTGAATTTAAACCGTCGTGTCCGAGAAACTTTAACAATTTTATTCATAATAAGGGCCTCGTGGAGTATAATATGGTGGGAAAATAGTTCACCTATGTCAGAGATAGTGGCAGAAAACTAAGCAAGATTGATAGGGTGTTAGTGTGCTCAAAATTCTTCAATAAATGGCCCGAGGCGTGTCTAAGGGTGCTGCACAATCTTCACTCGGATCATAGACCGTTGATTCTTTCTATAAGCTCTTTGAACTTTGGACATAAACCCTTCAGGTTCTATAATTCGTGGCTGAAAAAGGAAGGGCTGGAAGATGTTGTGAAGTCGGCTGCTGCGTCGTTTAAATTCAGTGGTGAGCCAGATCTTTTTCTATCCAAAAAACTAGCATTTATTCGATCCAAAATCAAGATTTGGAGGGACGAGATGATTGAAAAAGAAGGAGAGGAAGAAAGAAGGGTCAGAGATGATTTAGAAAGGCTTGAAGAGTTAATGGAAACTAGGAATTTATCGAAAGACGAGGAATGGACGTTCGCGGAATGCAATAAAGTGCTTAAAGACTTGAGTTTGAAAAAAGGAGAAGACTTAAGACAAAGGTCGAGGATTAAGTGGGCCATTGATGGTGATGAGAATTCAAATTCTTCCACGAGGTTATCAACAAGAGAAAGGCATCTAACAACATTCCAGGTTTATCTATTAACGATATTTGGGTGACGAAGCCGACTAAGGTTAAGAAGGAGGTCCTATCCTTTTTTTAGGAAAAGATTTGTTGAAATCCAAACGGATAGGCTGATGCTCGTTTGTAGTGGTATTAAGACTCTGTCCGATTCGGATCGGGAGTTTCTTAAGGAGCCATTCACTAACAAGGAAATTAAGGAGGTCGTGTTTGAGTGTGGTGACGACCGGGCTTCCGGGCCCGATGGTTTTAGCATGAAGTTTATTAAGCACTTTTTGGGGTGTGTTTGAGGTGGATTTCAAAAGTCTGATGGAGTTTTTTCACAAGGATAGCAAAATTAATGTAAGTTGCAGGTCCTCTTTCATTACTCTCGTGCCTAAAATTAAAGACCCGGTGGATCTCAATAATTAAAGGCCGATTAATCTGGTTGGGATTATAAGCAAGGTGATTTCTAAAATCCTTGCGAACCGCTTGAAGATGGTGATTGGGAAAGTGGTGTCGGACTCGCAATCGAATTTGTTGAAAGGTAAATTTATTCTTGACGGGCCGCTTATTGTGAACGAAATAATAAGAAAAAGGCGTTTCTATTAAAGATCGACTTCGAAAAGGCGTATGATAATGTCAATTGGTCTTTCGTTGTGGATATCATGAAATAAATGGGATTCCCGGATATCTGGTGCAATTGGATTTGGGGGATCCTTAATTCTGCGAGATCTTCTGTCTTGGTTTACGGATCGCCTACTTTCGAATTCAAATGTGAAAAAGGGATGAGGCATGGTGACCCAATTTCCCCGTTCATCTTTTTGCTTGTGATGGAAGCGCTTTCATGTATGTTGGACAAGGCTAAGGAGGAAGGTATCTTGAAAGGTATCAAAACCCCAAATGACGGGCCGTCTATTTCTCATCTTCTGTATGCTGACGACGCTATTATTCTTTGGGATTGGTTATCAGAGAATGTTTTGAATGTTGTGAGGATTCTTAGGGTTTTCTACATGTGCTCGGGCTTAAAAATTAATCTGTCTAAGTCAAATTTGTATGGCATGGGGGTGGAAGGGTGGGAGGTTGAGGAAAAAGTAGCTAGGGTCGGGTGTAAAGCGGACAAGCTCCCGTTTCGGTACTTGGGGTTAATGGTTGGAGCTAATATGAGTAATATTAATAACTGGAAACCGGTGTACGACGTTTTTGAAGCGAGACTCTCAAAATGGAAGGCGGACTCTCTCTCCATTGGAGGCAGGTTAGTGCTCATCAAGTACGTTCTTGAAAGCCTCCCTACCTATTATTTCTCGCTCTACAAAGCTCCCTGTAAAGTGATACATGATCTGGAAAGTATGATAAAAAGGTTTCTTTGGGGGGGGGGAGCAAATGAAGGGCATAAAATCCATTGGGTGGCTTGGGATAGTGTTTCGGTTCCAAAAGATAGTGGTGGGCTTGGTCTCTGTAAGCTTAAAGACATTAATTTGGCTCTCATTTCCAAACGGTGTTGGCGGTATAAGGCAGAGGAAAATAATTTATGGCGGAAAATTATCACAGCCATTCATAGTAGTGTTCGGAATTGGGACTTCTTGCCGGCAAAAAATATATGGGAGGCCCATGGAACAAAATTGTGAAGTTGATAGCCAAATCCAAGGTGGAAGAGAGCTCGCTGAGAAGCTTCTTCAAAGGTATTCCGGGTAAGGGAGATAGTATAGCCTTCTGGTTAGACCCTTGGGCTACGTGCGAGCCGCTGAAAGACATTTATCCTAGATTGTTCCAGATTGAAGTCAATAAAAGATGCAAAGTCAGTGACCGTATTTTTAATGGAAGCGGACAGGAGAAGTTTGGATGGCAATGGAAAAGACCGTTGGCTCCTGGGCCAGAATCGGAGGATCTGATTCAGCTTCTTAACCTGCTGGATTCGTTCGTTGTTTTCGATAGTAAGGATAAGTGGGTCTGGCTCGGGGATGGGTCGGGGGATTTTAGCGTCGGAGCTGTTAAAAGAACTTTAGTGAAAGGCCGTGGATCGGACAACTTCTCGAGGTTTAAATGGTGCAGGTGGGTTCATGCTAAGTGCAATATATTTGCTTGGCGGACGGGATTAGGCGGAATTCCTACGGTAGAGGCCCTTCGAAGAAGAAACATCAACCTTCAAGATTTGAGTTGCGGTTTTTGTAACGAGGGAGAGGACACAGTGGGTCACCTTTTCACGGAATGTCTTGCTGCTAATGTGGTCTGGAATTCGATCAGCATGTCAGGTTACGCAGATTTACGCGTTTTCGTTCCAAGATCTTATGGAGGTGCACTTGTTCTGTGGGTTAAAGGAACCGGAGAAAACTATCCTTCAAGGTTTGATTATCATTGCTTGTTGGAGTCTCTGGAAGGCGAGGAACGAAGCAAGATTCAGTAATAAAAGGCTTAGAATCGAGAAGGTCATTAGCGAGGTGAAGTCGTTTGGGTTCCTGTGGGCTAGGAATAGAACGAAGTTTAAGAACATGACTTGGGAAAATTGGTGCCTCCCGGTTTTCGGGTTGGTGGTTTTCTAATGAAGTTCACGTTTCAAAAAAAACACATTTTCCCATCTTAAATCTATTAGAGACCTATTTTATATTTATTTATTCACATTTGTTTATTTTGAATATTGGAGAATTAGTCTTAGGTTGTTTCCTTTATTTAAGGAGTCTCAGAAGGCTCTGGCTATTTGATCGATGTATTCTGCATATTTGAATCTCAATGAAAATCAATGTTCCTTCATGGTAATCAGAGCCTTTCCTAAACCCTAAATTTTTTTATTTTCTCTACATCAGCAATCATGCCTACCGATGATACAGCCACCAGTGGCTCCCAAAACAACCAAAATCCACCGGAAAAATCCTCACTACATCCGGCTTACACCGTTACGAACATCAACAACAAGATCCGAACACTCGATGGAAAGAAGGTAACGTATTCCTCTTGGGTTAAACTGTTTAATCTTAATGCTTGTGCCTACAAGGTCTTAAATCATATTGATGGTACTGCCCCACCCGATGAATCTGATCCCTCTTATGCTTCCTGGTCTGAAATCGATGCTCTCATCCTCCAATGGATATACAGTACTTTGTCAGATGATTTATTGGCTCGTGCTCTGTCTACCGAACTCACTGCTAGGGCTGCATGGCTTAAAATACAGGAAATTTTTGTCAATAACAAACAGGCCAGGGCTGTCACTCTTGAAACCCGGTTCACCAACACAACTCTAAATTCATGTGCATCCTTTGATGATTATTGTCAAACGCTGAAGGATCTCGCTGAACAGTTACGTGATGCTGATCAACCCGTCTCTGATAGTCGGCTTGTTATTCAAATGGTCCGTGGCTTACCGATCGAATATGATACCATCGCTGCCATCATAAACCAAAACAAACCCTCGTGGGATGTTGCTAGAAGTATGATTGAAGATGAACAAAGTCGGGTCTCGGCCAGATCAAACCAAAATAAAGATTCGGTTCTCCTTCATTCTACTAATCCCACGTCCACGGATTCGACCCGCTCACCTTATCCTAATGGTTATCGGGGTCGTAATTATGATCCAGTGAAAGCCGCTCGTGGACGTGGTGCGAATGCTCGTGGTGGTAGGCAAGGAGGTTCAAATCGGAATTACTCATCTTCACCATCAGGTCGTGGCTCATCCTCGTGGCCACCACAACATCCCAACATCAGCCAAAATTCCTCTTACCAAAATTCATCACAACATCAGCCAACCTCATTTCCCAATCCCCATCCCTCCTCTTAACAGCAGCCGTGGTCACCATCTACACCACACCAACCTTTTACTCAACCACATTGGACCCCACCTCCCACTCCTTACCCATCTCAGCCTACCACTTACCCAAATCACCCTAATCCATCCTATCTGGCTCCATCACAGGCTCATTTGGCCCATCAACCCCCACCCGGTTTCACACCGCAGCCATCAAATGCCTTGTGTCCGACGGATATCGGAATGGCGCTTTCTCATTTTACTATGAACTACCCAGATCCTCAATGGAACATGGACTCCGGGGCATCCTCTCACATCACCGCCGATCAAGGTACAATTTTAACTCCCTCATTATTACCTCCAAGTCCTATATTTGTCGGTAATGGTCAACGTTTACCCGTTACGGGTTCCGGTAATGGCTTCTACACCCTACCAAACAAAACCTACAAACTTAACAACATTGTTCACTCACCCAATGTAATCAAAAACTTGTTATCTGTTCGTAAATTTACTATTGATAACCAAGTTTCCATTGAGTTTGATCCTTTTGGTTTTTCTTTGAAGGACCTCAAGGATGGACGCCTCCTTTCCCGCCACAATAGCCGTGGAGACCTCTACCCGCTCACCCCGCCGGAGTTTGCTTTAACATCATCCACTGCACCTCAACCATGGCATGCTCGTCTCGGACATCCCGGAACGAAAGTGCTTCAACACCTTCAACAGACTTTTAGTATTTCCTGCAATAAAACTGTTGACTTTTCTGTTTGTTCTTCATGTCAATTGTCAAACAGTAAACGATTACCATTTGTTGATTCGGTTTCTCATACTTTTAAACCTTTTGAAATTATTCATTGTGATTTGTGGACTTCGCCTATTATTAGCAACTCCGGTTACAAGTATTACATGGTTTTAGTTGATAACTTTACCAATTACGTTTGGGTATATCCACTAAAATTCAAATCGGACACATTTAACACCTTCACCAAATTTCATAAATTAATTCAAACCCAATTTCAGTTACCAATTAAAACATTTCAATATGATCTAGGTGGTGAATTTGATAACAACAACTTCAAAACCTTTGCCGATCAAAATGGCCTTCTTTTTCGTTTTGCGTGTCCTCAAACATCCCAACAAAATGGCCGATCAGAACGCATGTTGCGTCGGCTCAATGATGTTATTCGTGCTTTATTGATTCATGCCCACCTTCCACCACAATTTTGGGTCGAGGCGCTCCATACCACCACTTACTTACACAATATTTTACCCACATCTCGACTTAACTTCAACACACCAGCTTCCGCCCTATTTTTTCGCCAACCTACGTATGAACACATTCGTACTTCTGGTTGTGCCTGTTACCCGAACATGTCTGCTACTCAAGCTCACAAACTCTCACCTAGATCCGCACGGTGCGTCTTCCTCGGATACCCATCGGACTTCCGGGGTTACCGGTGTTACGATCCTGTCACCGGCCGTGTCCATCTCTCTCGACATGTTATTTTTGACGAAAACACTACCCTTTTAGTGAACTCTCATCCACACACTCATACAAATTCCTAGAAGACCCATCAATCATCTCTCCTCAAATTTTCCCTTCATTTTTTCCTACGGTTCCTTCTGTCCAACACATACCCACTACTTCACCTTCGACTACCACCTCACAACCTGTTAACCTTCCTTCCTCTAATAACTCCAACCATTTCCCATTACCTACCTCTACTCCTCATCCTCCCACCCAACCCGTACATAGTCCTACCACCCCCACCCTCAACGACGATGTCACTCTCAACCCCACTCCTACTTCCTCGCAACCTAACGCTAACGAACACCACATGCAAACTTGCTCTAAAGCGGGAATTTCCAAACCAAACCCGCGATACAACCTAGCCGCAACCTCTTCCATTTCACCGGTTCCTAACTCACACACAAAAGCCTTATCGGACCCTAACTGGCTACGCGCCATGAATGACGAATTTAGTGCTTTGCAGAATAATAATACTTGGGAGTTGGTTCCAAAGCCCATGGAGAGCCCGGTCATCCGTTCGATGTGGTTATTTCGACACAAGTTTAATGCTAACGGGTCTTTGGAGAGGTATAAAGCACGACTTGTTTGCAATGGTAAATCTCAAACTGTAGGCATCGACTGCACTGACACTTTCAGCCCGGTTGTCAAACCTGCTACAATTAGGACAGTCCTTTCGTTAGCGGTTTCTCACTCTTGGCCGATACACCAATTAGACGTTAAAAATGCTTTTCTTAATGGTCAATTGCAGGAAACGGTCTACATGCATCAACCGGCCGGCTTTGTCAACCCAAATTATCCAAACCACGTATGTCGGCTCAAGAAATCGTTGTATGGATTGAAACAGGCACCACGGGCGTGGTATACTCGGTTCTCTACCTTCATATCTTCACTGGGATTTCGGCACATCCTATGTGACACGTCGCTATTCATTTACTGTCATGGACCTCATATTGCGTACCTACTCTTGTACGTAGACGACATTGTTCTAACCGCTAGCAATCCAGCCCTTCTTAATGGTTTCATTTCCAAATTGTCGGCTGAGTTTGCAATGACGGACTTGGGTTCTCTTCATCATTTTCTCGGTATTACGGTTAGTCGTGACCACAATTCTTTGTTTTTGGCACAAAGTCAATATGCTAGAGACATTTTACATCGTGCAAACATGACTGCGTGCAAACCGTGTCACACAGCAGTCGATACATCCACCAAACTAAGCGCTTTGGACGGTACGCCTTTACCTGACGGGAGTTTATACAGAAGTTTGGTTGGTGCTTTACAGTACCTCACTATTACTCGTCCGGACTTATCTTATGCTGTGCAGAAAATCTGCCTCTTCATGCACGCCCCACGAGACACTCACTTTGCATTCATGAAACGTGTCTTACGCTACATACATGGTACTATTGACCTTGGTTTACGCATATCAGCCTCTCCATCGCATTCGTTAGTTGCTTACTCGGATGCAGACTGGGGAGGGTGCCCAGACACTCGACGCTCCACCTCGGGTTACTGTATTTTTCTCGGGGACAATTTAATTTCATGGTCCTCGAAACGTCAACCAACCATCTCCCGCTCCAGCGCTGAGGCTGAATATAGGGGTGTAGCAAACCCGTCCGCCTCCTAAAGCCACTGTTGTCTTTTGTGACAACATTTCAGCAGTGTACCTGTCAGGTAATCCCGTACAGCATCAACGAACAAAGCACATTGAAATAGACATTCATTTTGTTCGGGAGAAAGTCACTCTTGGCCACATCCGTGTTCTTCATGTACCATCACCCGAACAGTATGCTGACATATTCACGAAGGGCTTACCACGATATCTGTTCGAGACGTTTAGATCCAGCTTGAACGTCAGCACGTATCCACGCTCAAGCTGAGGGGGAATATTAGAGACCTATTTTATATTTATTTATTCACGTTTGTTTATTTTGAATATTGGAGAATTAGTCTTAGGTTGTTTCCTTTATTTAAGGAGTCTCACAAGGCTCTGGCTATTTGATCGATGTGTTCTGCATATTTGAATCTCAATGAAAATCAATGTTCCTTCAAAATCTAGGTGTTTTGTCTTTCCCATTCACTTTCTTAATTTGTGGAGTTTTCTTCTTCTTCTTGCCCTTGTGTAAAGAAAGGAATTGAATCCCATGTGCATATATATAATTATATGCATGTTTGTGTGGATTTTATCTTACTTACACCATGCAACTAGATCAACCTCTGATTGTGATACAATAATTCCAGTCTCTTTCCTATATTTAATCGTCCTTTGATGGAACTTCAAGTCATCCATTAATTTGCCCTGCAAAATAAACTAAATAACATTAAAATAAGATGGCGATATATCCATGTTCATGAGCCACTACTTAATTGGCTGGTAGCTAACCCATTAGTTACCAATGTGAGGTAGCTCACTTGGTGAAGACATATGTCTATTAAAGGTGAGGTCTCGGGTTGATGGCATAAAAACGCAACCAACCTTGGACTAGTTTCTTGTTTTTCGGTAATTAACTTACTTTAGACCAGAAGCAGCCATCAAACGCAACCAAAATTGTTCATCAAAACTTGATACATACAATCAAGCATAAATACTATAAAAAAAAACTTGCATAGTTTTAACCTTATTAATTTTGCAATGACGTTAACAAAATACTACAACATTTGTAGCACGACAGGGCTGACGTCTTTCACGTTATCGCGAAAATGTGTTGCACAGAAGCCTTGTAAAAACAAGTTTTAGACACTTTCAATTTATCAGAAGGAAGATATAAACCCTAACAACAAGTTCAACATAAAAATTGTTGAGAAGGATTTTATTTAAGTGGAAGAAAAACTAAGATGAATTAAGAGACCTCTTAAAATACTAAAATGTGCCTAACTAAACTATTAAAAGTTGCACACTTTTTAATATGTTAGCTAGATTTGAGTGACGCCTTTATCCCATCCCAAGTCCTAACATGTAGATGCATCCATAGAGATGATGTAGTTTTAAATTTATTAAAAGGGCAAAATGACTCAAACCTTTTATAAAGGAGCACAAAACTAGTCGGAGACCTCAGCCCTTTCATAAATCGTCATAAACATATGCGACCACACTGTGAAAGGATCAATTCTTTCATCTCTACCCCTTAAGAATAATGGACAATTTCAAACCACCCAATTCGAACATGGAACATACTTGAGTGACCTCTGGATTCATAAAACACGTTTCCATGATCATGAATACGGGTACTAAAGTAGTCATACACCCCGCCCCTCCCCGCCACCCCACCCCCCTTCTCTCTCTCTCATGTGTTTGAATGAGTTATTAAGTTATAAATTGGTGAGTGATACTTGTTTATTAAACTTCATACCTTAAATTAGTACCTGCTACATCAAAAAAAAAAAAAAAAAAAAAAAAAAAAAAAAAAAAACCCTACTACACAAACCAAACTTGTATTGCATTGAATTTTATAAACAAAATGTATGTTTTGTTGACAATACATAACACAAGTTGTTACGCGAGAGGTTATTCACGTCCCTCATACTTTTCAATAGATGTTGATGGAATAAAGTGGATACGCAAGCCAAAGTGAATACGGTTTTGTGTAACTCATATTTATAGGTGTAAGGGTGAAGGGGGCAACCCCTAATGAGGTGAGTGGAAACTTTTTTTAACCCAATCATACGTTGTCATGTCATTTCTCCTCTATAACTTCCCTCTTGTCCAAAAACGTACGGGGTGCACCCCTCTTAAGGGAATTGTTTTTTTATTAAAAAAAAAATTGATTGGTTGTTACAAGCTATGGGCCCACCATCTCCTCTCTTCTTGTGCAGTGACTTCTCCCCCAACCCCCTCCCCGATTTCCCTCCCCTCTTGGATGGCGGCACCATACCCGCACGGTGAACATGGTCCCTGAAGGGAGTCCCCGAGGGTGCCCCGGGTGCCCTAAGTATTCAATGGAAAGACTATTAAGGTATATCACATTTGAAAGTAACTTATTTCATGAATTTCTCAATAAATAAACAGGATATAACTATTTTATTGATTAAAATCATAGTCATTAGCTTATTTGTTATTAAATTTACAATTCTTTTCATAATCAAGTCACAACATCAACCATGTTTGTTTGGTTCAACCATTTTTTTATTATCTATTTAAGAATTTAAGGATGTGAGCAATCCATCAATGATCTGGTTTGCATTAAAATATGTGTTTATAGTTATATACTACAAGTGTACTAATATGTACAATGAATGACATTTTTTTAGGTTATCTTAACATACAACATATATATGATGAATGGTTGATTGATTATCTTCACCTTAATTTAATATAGACCACAAAATTTGACATAAAATTGGGGGCCATATTGTTCCATGCCATAATATTAGGGGTGTAGTTGACAAAAGCCAAAACTTAATGTGATGACTATGTACAACCAACTCATTTTCATATTGCTAGTTTTGAAAAAAATGTCGTTAATCCCATCTTTAAGTTTGAGCTACCCCATTAGACCAATGTTAAGATATTAAACAAAAAGGATTAATCATACCTAACTAGTTAGGCTTGAAGCGTTCACCAATAGCATCTTTATAAACGTAAAAATATTTCGTGAATAAAAAACATATTAAGAAAAAATTATAAAGTAACAAACCGAAAGCGTTAGAAAATGGATTCGAGTCAGTCAATTATTTTTGGCCACGTTAATATAAACATGTTTTACTCAATATAACAATCTTTTAATGATCACAAGAACCTAGTTCTCTAACATTAACCTTAACATAATCTTTCTGAAAAGACTAATTGTATGGGTATATATGTAAGTTGTTACAAAGTTAGTGAGGCATATTGCTTTTACTTCATAGATGGGGTAATAAATAAAAAATTACACCTATCTTTTTGGCTTTTTTAAAGTTATTTATATTTATTTGTTTGCGGTGGAAAGCAACTGAAAAGAGGGGGTTCATCATTTGACTTACCTACCGGTAACATCATTTTCAAAAAGTGCCAAGCAAAACCCTCCCTTTTCTTCGATTTTGGCGCAGGAAAACGCTAATTTCTGCGTCCAAAATCACCATTCTCCTCAATAGTTTTTGAAACTATTAATCCAAACGAATAAATTAATGTAAGTTTATGTTATGTTTTCTTGTTCAGAATCACACACATGAATTCATTCATTGATCACAAGAATTTCTTGTTTTATTTGAACATACTCTTTTTTATTCTTTTGGCAGATATTTAATGTTTTGATTCATCGTATCTTCATTTTGTTGGATTTTATGTTTATTGTAATATTGTAATGTCTCTTTATCAATATTTTATTAATATTATATTAATAAAGCGAAAGTTTTTGGTGATGGAATTATTGTTTGGTTGTAATATTGATGGATTATTATATATATATGATTTGTTAGCATCTCCACTGACTCAGTATTCATATGTTTTTGTGGATCTTAGGTGGATTAAAAATATTCATGTTTCTTTATTGTTATTGATTTTGTTTCATCATCCATTAAATAAGTTATTTCAATACTTTGATCATTTGTTAGCATCTCCACTGCATCAGTATGTAGTTTATGTTCAATGATTAAAGTTTCCATTTTTTAATTGGTGTTCATCCATAAGTTTTTTTCTTTAGTTAATTACAGGGTTAATCAAAAAGCTAGTGTCACTTTGGAGGCCGTTGTTTGAGCATATGCAACTTTCTTGTTTATCCGAAGATCGTATATTCATATCGAGCCATTCATCCAAGTATTCGGTCATGTAATAGTGAAGAATTTCATATTATAATTGGTGTAATCATGGGTTGTTTTTGTTCAACTTCTTCAAAAAATTTTAAAAAACTGCCTTCTTTTGATGCTGCCGAGCTTGCTGCCGAGACCCCTTGTAAGTCGCTTTGGTGATTTATATCATCATCTTGTCATAGTTGTATAGATGGCCTTTTGTACAAGGGTGGTTAATATGTATTGTGCATTAGCGATGTTTCCGGTGGTTTTTTTATCTAAATTTTGGGGTGTTTTGTAATTGAAATTACTACTTTTCAAACAATAACAGAATGTGAAAAAGAAAAAAATGTTTTGGGATTTATTTTGTCGTCGTTTGGATTGTAACGGCCATTGAACACTTATAAGTCTTGCAGTTACTGTTAATGAGGTGGAAGCTTTATATGAGCTATTTGGGAAACTAAGCAGTTCTATGGATGATGATGGGCTTATAGGAAAGGTATATATACTCTCCTGTTATTTTATTTGTTATATATTAATACTATTCTATTATAAAATGCTTTGATACAGTATGTGTTTACAGGATGAGTTCCATCTAGCTTTATTCAGAAATCACGATAAGCGGAACTTGTTTGCAGATCGAGTAAGTAGGGTTTTGTTATTTTGTATTTCAAACAATAAATAGATTCTATTTTGGATATAAGTTATATAACTCTTAACATTGTACGTATATTCGCTAATTGTTTTAGAAATTTGTTTCCTGGTGCAACGTATATTGTTGCTTGTGCAGATATTTGATCTTTTCGACGTGAATAGGAGTGGGCATATTGACTTTAGCGAGTTTGTTCGTTCGCTGGGTGTGTTTCATCCGAAAGCTCCTCAAGCGGACAAAGTTCTGTGTAAGAAATGATGATAAGATATACTTTTATTTTGTCATTTGTACAAGTAGTTTTCGTTACTTCTTATATCTAGAAGACACAATATAATAAGAAATTAAGAATAATTAATCTGATAAAAATTAAAATCAATCTTGTTGCAGATGCTTTCAAATTGTATGATTTAAGGCGGACGGGCTTCATTGAACGCGAGGAGGTAATGTGGTTCTATTTCTTGATATTATTTTTTTTTCTTTTTGGGGAAATGCATATTTCTTGTTTTTGTTTGTAAATTTAAAGCTCATTTTTTCCATATATATTCATGTCATAATATGGATTGTACATCCCAAATATTTTGAACACTGAATGCTGGAAACTTTTTTTCATGGTAGCAGTTGAAGGAGATGGTTTTGGCGCTTCTTCATGAATCTGATCTTGAACTATCGAACGATATAATCGAATCGATGGTAGATAAGGTAGGCTTGCTTCTTTGTTATTGGTACAGGTGGCAAAGTCAAGCCATTTACATATAAATGGGTCAATTTGGGTTATGTTTTATCTCTAACAGGTTGAGTGTGTCAAACGGGTAGAAAGTCGCACAAAGCGAAAATCTAATGCATATATCATCCACGATCATGTTATTTATAAAAATTAGATGATCATGAAATCATATATTTTGGTAATCAAATTTGAGTATTTGATGTACGTACTAAATTACTAATAACTTACAGTAAATTTTAAAATGGATAAAAGATGTTTCGGGTCAACCCAAACTGACCAAACCTGTTTCGGCCCTTACCATAAAATGGCCCATATTGACCCGTTAACCAACCCGACCTCATACTTGAATTGTGATGATTGTACCTTTTGTTTATTATTCAGACGTTCACTGAAGCAGATAGTAAAGGTGATGGTAGGATCGACCAAGAAGAATGGAGAGAATATGTAGACAAAAACCCGTCGTTATTGAAGAACATGACTCTTCCTCATTTAATGTAAGCTCTAAAACTTCCACTGATGCAAGCTTCCTTTGAGTTAATTTACATGAGCTTAGATAATCATGCATGTTAATATGTTATATTATTGCTTTTGTCCACATAAAAGAGAGATGTGTCACAATGAAATCAAACATTCTGATCATTTTACTCTTTAACGGGTCGACTCCAATGATTATTATTTTTAATGGTGGATTTTCAGGGACATAACTTTGAGGTTTCCAAGCTTTGTGATGAACAGTCAGGTAGAGGAGACGTACACGACAGGCTAAAACCGTCTTTTTCGTACGCGATCGTGTAAAAAATGTATCCAAGTGTGAAAGAGCCTTCCTTCCTTACTTTTATAGGAGCAGTTAAGATAAAACTTGGTTCTGTTTCATTATTTTTGATGCTTCTTTCATCAGCTTTCATGTGCCTATTTCTAGTTTGGTACTTGGGGAGTTAAATGTTAGCCACTACATGATGGACAGAAACATGAATAAAAATGTTGATTTTGGAAGCCTCTATAGATATAATATTGTATGTGTTTATTTATTTATTTTTTTGAACGACATAATATACGTGTATGGATGGATGCAAGGCCATCCTAAGAATTCGGATAATTCAGGGGCCCTATGTGACTAGAGAAAACTTATAATTAAAAACTAGGCTCTGTCAAAAAGATTTTGTTATTTGATTTGGGTTTAAAATTCAAGTTTTTCAGTTGAGTTACTTAGGGTTAAATGAAAATTGGGTTTATATAGACTAAAATTAAATAGGTTAATGGGTATAAAAATCACATTAGGTTGTAAATATTAGTGGGTTTTTAATATTATAGGCTTTTCTTACAATAATTATATACAAAATAAATTTATACAAAAATAAAAAAATTGGGCCCAGAAAAATAGGCCTTGGGCCCACTCTCCCTTGCTAAGAGTCAACCCCAGTATCCCCCCCCCCCCCACACACACACACACACACCAGACGTCTTAGTGAACCTTTGCTCAAACTGAATGACGTCATTGATAATTTAAATGTAAATATAGCCAATTAAAAACAAAATGTGTGTATATTTAATCTTTTGGTGTGAATCTGTTATATTAACAAAATATGAAGTTTGAAATAAGAAAAATGAGCGCGTTAAACTAATGATTAAACGAGAGTTTGGAAAGAAAGATGAAGAAAACATAAATATATATATATATATATAATTTGTCAAATACAGTCCAACCACACGATCTAGTTCATTGGTTCCACCCGTCCGATCAGTTCAAATGGAGCCATTAAAGTAGACCTAGCTAGATCGGCTATGTAGTTGGTTCTAGGTCTAATCCGGTTTCAAGAACATGTTTCAATACATAACCAAATTTAAGTAGAACCACATAAAGTATGTGTGTCTACCACCCAAATAAATACTTGTTCAAACATATCTTTTATTGTTTTAAGTATAATAAATAACCGCTCTATTTCTCTCTTTTATTATATTTAGTCATCATGTTTTTGCGGTTTTTATGTTCCTTAATTTAAAACTAGTTTTTTTTACGTCGCGCGTTGCGGCGAAACCGAGTAAATGATAATGTAAAACAATCGTGATTTGAAAATAAAGCATGTTGTTTAGAAAGCTAAACCATTAGTACAAATAAATACTTATTTTGAGTACAACTTTGTTTTTAATAAAATTTATAACAGAATTTCAGGGAAAAAATAAGCACAACTACGTACTTAAGTTATTAGAAAAAAGTTATAACGTAAATTATTAAAGAAGTATAAAATTAATCGATAAATTAATATATGTTTTAAAAAAAAGAAAAAAAACAATTATTAAAAATGGTAAAGGAAATATATATATATATATATATATATATATAGAGAGAGAGAGAGAGAGAGAGAAAGTATAATGTACAAAACGCCTTAACCTACATTAACGTACGCGACCAGATATATAACGTGCGTTATTATTTTTTTTGACCATCTCAATGTGCGTGATTATACTTTCCATGCGTGATTATTACTTCTCATGCGTGATTATCACCAAAAATCTGATCCCATGCGTTATTTTGTGTCCCATGCGTGATTATTGCCTGATCCGACGGTTTACAGCGTCGCGTACGTGAAGTACGCTAACGCGTAATGTATGTTAACCGCACTCTATATATATATTTAAAAAACGGGAAAAAATTAAAAATATGTTATTAAAAGTAAATATAATAATAAAGTATTATAATATAGGGTAGGGATATGGTAAAAAGTGTTTAAAATGTAAGAAGGGTAAGAAGTGTTTTAAACCATTGGATATTTGATCTGATGGTTGAGATCAATAGGGTATAAAAATATAAATTGTGTTTTAATTAGAGGGACCTTATGTAAAATTGAAGGGCAATAGTGTCTTTTTCAATGTTTAAAATATGGTAATCGTAACCTACACAACCAAAAACACCTACATTCACTCATTTTTCCTTAAATATCGGAATTAAAGATTCACCTTAATTGTAGGAAGTCTTTGGTTGCATATTCTTCATACGTTATCATAAAGAGGTCTATAATCAGATTCATGGCGTTGTGTTTTAAAACAACTGGATAAATTGACTATGATTTAAGTCATGGTGTTTTATCTGGAGACATTGTTCATGGCGTGGTGTTTTAAACATCTATGATTCAAGTCATGGTGTTTTATCTGGAGACATTGTTCATGGCGTGGTGTTTTATCAATACAAAACCATTCCCAGATTTTAAAACACCATGACGATGATTCAAGTCATGGTGTTTTATCTGGAGACATTGTTCATGGTGTGGTGTTTTAAACATCTATGATTCAAGTCATGGTGTTTTATATGGAGACTGAAGGGGTATGGTCCCAGATCTCGCGTCAGCATCGACCGCGAGTGACCATTACCCTTATCAAAACCCCCACTAGCTAAACAACCTACTTATGTCCGTGCGGGAACGCATCGGCACAGTGGTTGAATCCAATCTGTCCAATGATGGAGGAGGACTTATCTGGAATATGAGAACGGTATAGCGATGCGGCTGACACCGCATCTGGTGTATGAAAACGGAAGTATTCACAGCGATGCGGCCTGACACCACATCCAGTGAACACTTCTATCAATACAGAGAAGCTGGATCACAACAACAGTCACCACGGACGACGATGCGGCTTGGCACCGCATCTCGCGTATTTCTTGATCAAAGAGTGAGAAGCCGGAACGTCTACAGTTACCGCAAACAGCGATGCGGCCCGCACCGCATCCTGTACACTCAGCAAGTGGGACTGACACCACAGAGCAAGTAGCACCAATGACAGCCGCCTGTCAGGTCTACGTAAGCGACAGACTGACGTGGCATCACCTCCACAACCGACATGCCTGACACACCTGCAAAGGTGCAGCATGCCTTCAGTCTATCCATCCACCTCCTCCTTCACTCCTCGGCTATAAATACCAACCCCAAACCAGGTTTGAGGTATCTCTTCACAACTCTCTCACTACTACTACTATCATACTTTGCTTCCCAAGCAGACTACTGATTCTCACGCCGGAGAGTGGTAACAAGGAGCACCCCCCACCCCATCCTCCTTGTTACGAATCAACGGTTTGTTTCCTTGTGCAGGAGATCAACCCACCAGTGACCCAGCCAGCGATCCTCGAGAGGAAGGGATTAACCCTTCTTGACGAGACCAGTGAGTTAACCCTACCCGGTTAACCATTGTTTCATCATTGGCGCCCACCGCTACTCTTAGCACTTTTTCAGCCATCCTTCTCCCTCTCAAAAGATCATGACTTGTCACACCCTGATTTTCCACGTGTCACCGGTGGGCCCGGTGGGGAGTATTGTGACGTCATGGTTGGCAACATAATAGTCAAACAACACAATATTATTAAGCACAGCGGAAGCAATTAAAATATAATACAACCCAATTTATTATTGTAATATCAACTATCACAATATTCGGGAGCTTATCCACAGAAGGATCGAACATAAAATGGAAACAATGGTTCAACAGACTTCAGGCATCTTAAGCTTGCGAAACTCTTTATTGATGCTAAGGAGACAATCCAGCCAATTACGTTTAGTACCTGCATTTAGTCTTTTTGGAAAAATACGTCAGTTTACACTGGTAAATACAATCAACTGACTCATTCTGGAAAATGATTTAAAAATTGGTTTGGATGCACATGGCATAAATGTTTTTATAATTTGATTAAAGTGCACAGAGGCAAGATTAATCTTTTTATTAACTTGGGAGAATTATTTAATATTATAATCTTGTGAACGAATTACATGTTACTTATGCGTTCAGTAGCCCGGATCTAGTCCGGGTTAAAGATCAATAGACACACCACATAATTGAGTTATACACGGACGGTGTACGCCTACACGCCGTGCTCAGGTCGTGGCCAATCTCGTAAGATGATGCCAAGGATATCCGGGACATGGTCATTAACCCCCCAAAGGCTGTAAAGTAAACAAGACTGTTTAAACGAGCCGATCAAATTATTCAACTACCCACTAAGCGTGGAGATTTGATGCTCGATCAAGCGGTACGCTATGTACCGTAACCCAAGCCCGTATAGGGAAAATAAGTTAAAAGTATTTACCTGATGCAAAGTATAAATCACAATAATCAAAATGCACGTAGCTTTTACTGGTTCTCCTAATCTGGAACGAAGGTTTAATATAACCTATTAGAATACTAACGGGTCTTTTATTAAGCTTAAGCTTAGACCGACTAGTTTCAAAGATACGGTTCGTACGCACGATTAAGCGAAGACCGGATAGAATGTGATTTAGACCCGACAAGTTCAGAGACTTGTTTAATGTGGGTTTATTATTCACATTCTGGATTTTGAGATGAAACCGATAAGGTTTGACCCGTGTCGGTTAATTTATGTAAACCTGTTACATAAACCGAACCGAACGCGTAAAATGCGTAACTGGTATACGTAAGAGCCATATACATGTTTCCTAAGTTAATATGCTTCAAATATGTTGTGACATCAGTAGGATGTCTTTCATTATGCCCCGAACTAATTTAAACACAAACTATGCCCCGTAGGGGTAGTTTGGTCGTTTTAAAGTTTGTAAAAGCGCTTAGATGTTTAACTGAGTTATTGGTCTGACGTAAACAGCAAACATACTCAATTTGATGAGTTATAACAGTAGGCTAAAGCATATATGTGAAATTTATCATTTTTAACCAAACTATGCCCCGTAGGGGTATTTTGGTAATTTCACATAAGCCGAAAAGCTCAAAAACGAAGTCTGAGTTAATCAACCTTTTCTTACTGTTAGAATATCATAATTTGCCTCATATATCAGTAGGTATCAACCCGAGTATGTTCAATATGATTTTAAAACATACTATGCGTTAAAAACGCTAAATAAGGCGATTAAAGGCCATTTCCGGGTTTGATACTTAAATCTGATATTTTTATATTTCCAGAAGGCTTAAAATAATTTATTTATTATATGTGGTCGGTAGCAAAATGTTTGGAGTCGTTTCGATAAGTAAAACTCATTTTTATGGCCCGTAAGGGCAAACCGACAATTACCGGCTTAAGCCTACGACTACTAGTTATGCTCAGCCTAAAATTAATTAAAAATCTTTAAAAATGCCAAAATAATATATTACATCAGTGGGTATTAAGTTTGATACCAAAAAGTAGGCTTAACTAGGCTATACGCTAATTACGCCATTTTATTAACATAAAGCATTGATTTAGCGATATTGAGCATAACTCTTAATCTACAAGTCAAACTGATGTCAAACTTTGCATACAAGTTTATATATCGGTAACTAAGGTTTCTACACTTTTACATTTTCATAAATCACGTTTTTAAGATAATAAGGGCATAACGGTCAACATATGAGCAATTAACGGAAATATGCATATTAATTGGATAACTAGTGAACCAAGGTGCATAATCGTAGAGGGTTGTTCTAACATGTATCCTAATCCAATTAAAGCTCTGAGGCATTTCTAAAACATGCCTAAACGGGTCAGAACTGAAAGTCAAAGTGAAAGTCAAACTATGTGACTTTCGGTTCCGAACCGGGTCTAAACAGGAAATAGTCGGGTGGAACATGTTTAGACATGTTCTTACACTTATTACTAAGTTATAACAATGATCAAACAGGTTGTATATGTTCTAGATAGCTAATTATGCATAAATGACATTTTAAGCATCCTGTTGACTTTTTAAGTATATGTTTGACCCGACTTTTGACCTGGTTAGAGTGGTAATCAGGGGGAACCCTTTTGAGGGTTTATTACCCACATAATTGCCAACTTATAACTACTTTCACTTCGACTAATCACTGAGCTAACAATGACTAATCGTTAAGTCAACCGTTAATTACGATGGTTTGACTTTTAAGCTAAAACTAAGCTAAAAGTTTATTAAGAAAGGTCAAGCAAACTTACAAGAGTCCTAAGCTTGATTAGTGATCACTTGAGAGTGCCTTGGAGCTCCAAGAATGATCAGATTTCAAGAATGAATGGTGTGAAGAATGTTGCAACTTATGGTCCTTTATATAGTGGTTTTAGTCACCACAATTTGTTGACACACAAGCCTACAACCCACCACAACTCATCAACACATATCCTAGATGTTCTAGGGGTTGTTAAGGGGCCAAGCTTGAAGAGGCAAGTCGAAATAATGGGGTTACAAGGGCTGGGGCAGACAAGGATCAAAGAAAATCAATTTCTGTCCAGACATGGCAGTGGCGTAGCGCTACTGCATGAGTAGTTAGTGCTCGCGCTACGCGAGCCCCTAGGGTCATCCAACAAAACTTTTATTAATTGCAGTTTTGGTCCCTGGCTCTTCAAACTTCGATTAGGCACTTGTTTATTGCATTTTGAGCCCTCGTAATTGATCTATAAGGGCCTCAAGACATATACCCACTTTGTTAAGTCCCCGGGTAACTTTATTGTTACCCGAAAAGGCCTAACTTTCAACGTTGACGCTTTAACCCCTCGCACACGAATTCGATCATAACTTTCTCATACGTTAACGAAACTTTACGAAATTTAAATCGTGCATTCTAGTGAGCATGATTAACATTTACAAAGCTTCGGGTTTGTCAAAAGGTCACTCAGAGGTATATCTTTAAACATGTTGACACATTTAACCCCTGTAGTTTGTAATCTCTCACTTTTAGCTTCGTATGATCCATGATTTATTCGTTTGAAGGTATGAGCATCATGTAGGGTTAATGTATATTATATTTATTCACAGTTGACACTTAGAATACGTATATTCACATACTTTCCATGTTTGTCAACTTTAGTCCTTCTATAATATTTCTTTCACACGTTCAAACTTTATGACACGTGTCAACACTTTACAGGACGTGAATTTTCGAGGTGTTACATCCTCACCCCGTTAGAATAAATCTCGACCCGAGATTTACTGAACTAAGTAAGGGTACTTTTCTTTCATCGTGGATTCAACCTCCCACGTGAATTCGGAACCTCTACGGGCATCCCATTTGACCTTAACAATAGGTACATGCTTCCTTCGAAGCTTCTTTACCTGTCGACCTTCAATCGACAAAGGTTTTTCCACAAACTCTAAGCTCTCATATATATGCACATCTGTATGTGGTATAACCAGTGATTCGTCAACGAAACACTTCTTCAGATTGCAGATGTGGAACACATTGTGAATTCCACTGAGCTCTTCTGGTAAGTTTAACTTATAGGCAACTGACCTAATATGTTCGATAATCTCGAAAGGTCCTATGTATCTCGGGCTTAGCTTGCCTTTCTTACCAAACCGCATCACACCTTTCCAGGGTGACACTTTAAGTAGGACTTTGTCACCTATTTCGAAGTGAAAATCCTTACGCTTAGGATCAGCGTAACTCTTCTGCCTATCCTGGGCAGCTTTGAGACGGTCTCGAATCTGGACAATCTTGTCCGAGGTTTCGAACACTATCTCTGGTCCTGATAACTGGACGTCTCCAACTTCCGCCCAACAAACGGGCGATATACACTTTCTACCGTATAATGCCCCAAAAGGCGCAGCCTTGATGCTGGTGTGGTAGCTATTGTTGTAGGAGAATTCGATTAATGGTAGGTTCTTATCCCAACTACCACCCAAATCGACTGCACATGCTCGTAGCATGTCTTCCAACGTTCGAATAGTACGCTCACTCTGACCGTCTGTCTGAGGATGGTAAGCCGTACTAAAATTCAAACATGTGCCCAAAGATTGCTGGAAACTCTTCCAAAAATGCGACGTGTACCTAGTATCTCTATCAGAGATAATAGACACAGGTATGCCATGTAAGGCTACAATCTTATCAACGTAAAACTGGGCTAACATGTCGGAGCTATAAGTCTCCTTGATGGGTAAAAATGTGCTGACTTAGTCAGTCTATCAACTATAACCCATATTGTATCATTTCCTTTCCTGATCTTTGGTACTTGGTAATAAAATCCATGGTTACCATTTCCCACTTCCACGTAGGAAGTTCAGGCTGTTGTAGCAAACCTGATGGTTTCTGATGCTCGGCTTTGACTTGCGCATGAGCCAAGCATTTAGCTACATAGGTGGCCACAGACTTCTTCAAGCCTATCCACCAATAGTTTGCCTTTAGATCCTGGATAGCTGATGGCAAATTTCTAATCTTTGACTAATTAGGGTTGCGGCAATTAATGCGTAAGCAAAATGAACCGTCTTTCTTATTTAACAATATCAACTCTCGGAATATCGAGTTAGGCTATATGAACCCTCTATTTAAAAGCTTAATTAATCAGGGTTTCGATTCTTCCAATGATGGTACTAGCCGTCATGGAGATTTCATAATAATGCAGTCTTAAATGGAGTATTAAAATTTAATTCTACCTGCCTTCCAGGAGGTGAGCAGGGAAAACTTATGAGAAGATAATCAAGGTATAAGGAGGCTACAGAGATTTTCCATATCTCAGGCTCCAGTTCATCCACCATTGCTCGTGTCAAATAAGTGACACCTTTATGTTACTAGTTCACGAATTCCTTAATCGGGAACATTTACTTGGAAAATTCCATTCTGGATATCTTCTTTGAATACTACTAGTCGACTTTAGTACAATATGATCATTGGGATATCTTAGGGGTTCCATGTATTAAACCTCCATGCTGATCAGACATGGAAATAATCTATGGGACACACTAGGATACGCCAATCCTCATATGACACTTTTATCAACATAGTTTGGCATTCGCAGGCGATAGAAAACAATGAAATAAAATAATTAAAATAACATATGTTGTCGCACTCTATGCAAAGAAAGAGTGCTTTTAGATTTTCGGAAGGACTCCTTGCCGATCCATAAGAATCGGTTACTATGGTTTCCTTGGTAAGTTATACCTTGTGGATGATAATAAAAATTTTGCTAAGTTTATGGTTCATGAAGATTTATTATTGCCTGTATTAAAAACAGGACACTTAGCAGATGTTATCATTGATAAATGATAAGGAAGTTTATTGTGCAAGTGCTTATATTAAATCAATAATGGAAGTTTCACAAACTAGGCACCTAGCTCAGTTGGCAAGGTGCGCGAAAGGTGCGACCTAGACCCAGGTTCGACTCCGGGGACGGCCAATTCCACCATTTTTTTTTGTTTAATTTTAATTAATCGTACGGATACGTGTAATTATGAGAGTTGTCTCATAAGGAGTCTTGATAATTAATTGCTTCTTATCACCCACGATATGGGCTTGATTTTTCGAGGCAACCAATCGATTTTTATCACTTTATTGAGTCCTTATATTTAACGGAACTAGGACATCGGAAAAATGATTCTTTATGGATATAAAACATCCATCTAATAATGCTGAAGCAGTCTCAGAGGTATACAGGCTTCTTACCGAACTTTCGTTACTTTTTATTAAGCCTGTACTCGCTCTCTTTCTCAGATTTCTGGGAGTTATCCTCCTTCTTTGGTTCATCCTTCATATTTGAAGTGTGAGCATAGCTCTCCTCATGAGTAATTTAACATGGTTTTGAATGAGATTTAGAGCGAGAAGTATTCAGCTCTTTGTATTGTCTCATGACCTTTTCCATGGTCCTTTCAATTGCTGCGTCAACCACAGCCCGATGATTAACTCCATTAATATTGAGGTTTACGTTTGTAGTTTTATCAACTTTCGTCGCCTTAATAGTGTTGCGACTTTCGTCTACCTCACCCGAGTTTTCCATACTCGAAACTTGGTACCAATCACCAAGATTTACCCATTATTAGTCATCATCCTGATGACCTGACTTACATTAGCCACGGCATTCATAAACCGTATGGGCTATTCTGTTCCGAACATTCATAGCGAATGTTATTTTGAACGAAATTCCATTATATTTAGCCTAGGTCACAACTGGACCATCAATGGCATTCAAAGTTTGGAGCGAGTCCAATACTTGCTTGACCGGGGACCATAATGTCACAACTGTCTTTGTCACAGTTACGATTATAAATAGCTCAAGGGCTAGCCTTTCATGACTTCGGTTATATATTTTTATACATATATGGTATAGAAGCCTGTCGCGAGGGACGTAGAAAATATGGCATAAAGCCCAGTCATGAAGGACATAAATGATTATACGGCACGAAGGCCTTGTCACAAAGGACATTTAGATATGGCACAAACGGCCTTGTTATAAGGACATTCTTCAAATCTGGTACAAAGGCATGTCACCAGGAATGTTAACATTTAATAGGTCAACTTGTCACGAATGACCAATTATAGCACATAGGCTTGTCCTGAATGACTTTAAAACATAACTCGATGGTCTATTTTCAAGGACCTTAATTTATTAGCCGCAATCTTATTAGATTAGGGCTTCCAGGTTTGAACGTGGTTCTTCACCTTTGGACAGGGAGTCATGGACCACAACCGTCATCGTCTTGAAGGACGATTCATTTGGCAGAAAAGAAGCCAATCAACATCACTAATGGATGTTTATATATAACCATCGTATCTAATGATATTAGTCATGATCACATCGATCATATTGACTATTAGGTTTGGGTATAATCACACCATTTTGACTAGGGGATCATAAAGATCACTACTATCGTTGTCTTACCGACACCAGAATAGGGTATAGCCCGTAGGCATTTCATCGCGAGGGATGTTAATATTATGATCATCATACTGATGATACCAGTCAGGATCGCAACGAGTATAGAATATGGGGTTTGAGTATAGCTCACCCCTTTGGCAAAGAATCACCAAAGATTAAAAATTGCCTCGTCTCGATTGGACAACATAATATAGCCCTTAGGCAAAACATCTCTAAGGATGTTGAAACTGTTTTAATCATCGTATTGATGATTTTTGTCATGCTCGCATTGATCGTATCGACTATTAGGCTTGAGCATAGCTCACTACCTTGGACATGGAATCGTAACGATCACAATGTCTTTGTCACACATGGACAATATAATATGGCCCATAGGCGAAACATCACTAATGGATGTTTATAATAGGTTCATCCTATTAGAAGATATAAGTCATGATTGCATTAATCATATTGACTATTTTGGCTTGAGCATAGCTCACCACCTCAGACAAGGAATCATAAAGATAACAATGTCAATGTCTCAAATGGACAATATATTATAGCTCGTAGGCAAAACATCACTAAAGGATGTTAAATAATATTATCATCATATTAAATGATATTAGTCATGATCGCATTGAATCATGTAGACTATTATGTTTGGACATAGTCCAATATTTTAGACAGGAGGTCAAAGACCATCACTGTCGTTGTCTTATCGGACAACAAGTTTAGCCCGTAGGCACATCATCACTAACGGATGTTCCTAATATGATCATCTTATAGGATGGTATAAGCCATGATTCCTAAATTTCTAGTTTTAGATAAGGGGATTGGAAGAATCCAATATAAGGATGACTGTTGTGATTCTCTCGAATCACATTAGTCAAGAGTGCTAACACGTTCCTAAGTGTTAACAAGGATCTGGATTCCTTGAGCAGGTTTCACCATCTTGGCCGCGTAGGCCAGGTTTCACCTTTAAGATTTCCTTTTAAACTGCTTACTGACAGGGAAGGAAGGATATTTATTTTATTCAGGATTTTTATCATAAATCCTAATTCATAAGTTAATAATAATAGCACAGATGGCCTAGTCGCGTAGACAAGTTAAATTTATAAGCCATGATTTCAGAGAATCGCGGCATTTAAGGTTTGAATCAAAGTTCATTACCTTTTTCCTGACAGGGAGCTGTAGGCTGCCACTGTCTTCAGTCTCAGAGGACATTAACTATAGCCCGTAGGCACTTCCCTTCTAAGGGATGTTTATTACAGAATTGCCCTTAGGGAAATTCATTAACCATGGTAAACAGAGACCATATTTGGTTAATTTATTATTCATATATTTATTTAGGATTTCTATTATAATTTATCCTAATTATAAAACATTAACAGTTTTATCAGTGGCACCCAACGGCCTGGTCACATGGACATTTATAAATTTTAAGCTATGATTTCAGAGAATCAAAGCATGAAAGTATATTGGCACAATAGGCCTAGTCACCTGGACAATTATAAATTATATGCTAGGATTTCAGAGAATCAAAGCATTTGAGGTTTGAACCTAGTTCATTAGCTTTATCTGACAGGGAGTCTTTGCTACCACTGTCTTTTGGCTGATATGGAAATGAGCAGGGCCCGTAGGCATTATGTTACCACGTATGGTTAAAATATGATCATCTTAATTAATGATGTAAACCCAGGATTCAGAGATCATTAAACTGGGTTAGGAATCTTTTGAAGAATCCTTTATAAAATGACGTGTGTGATTTTAAATGAAATCACATCTGCCAGGAGTGTTAACATGTTTTAAGATGTTAACAGAGATCTGAATCTTTTACACAGGTCTTACCATCTTGACCCGGTCTTATAATTGACACGAAGGCGAGGTTTCACTCTCAAGATTCTTAATTAATGATTTGAATCTTTTTAACAGGTCTTACCATCTTGGCCCGGTCTTATAATTGACCCGTAGGCTAGGTTTCACACTTAAGATTCTTAATTAATGATTTGAATCTTTTTAACAGGTCTTACCATCTTGGCCCGGTCTTATAATTGACCCGTAGGCTAGGTTTCACACTTAAGATTCTTAATTAATGATTTGAATCTTTTTAACAGGTCTTACCATCTTGGCCCGGTCTTATAATTGACCCGTAGGCTAGGTTTCACACTTAAGATTCTTAATTTATAATTAACGCAGAACAATTTTAAATTGAGGTGTTAATATGGATCTAAATCTAATTATGGAATTACCATCTTGGCCCGGTCTTAAAATGACACGTGGCTAGGTCTTGTCCTTTTTAGACTTTGCCATTTTATTATAATGGTAGATCTTATAAAAGAAATGTTATTTTACATTTATTTAATATTTCTTGTTTAGAATGAAAGTTTAAACTTAATCATTCCATTATATAAAAATAAAAGTATAAAGTTGCCCTAAGCGGGACTTGAAAGGAATAATGTTGTCCTCGTAGGGACTGAAAGATAATTATGTCCTTATAAGGACTAATAAGGAAACGATCTTCAATAAAAGGAGTTTCTTCTTCATTTTATTTCTGAATGCTTTCTCCTTGGATGCTCGTTTCATTCTAGCCGCGGTACGAAGCTCAGCATCTCAGGGCTCCGGGTGTGGAGAACTCCTATTACGGCTTCTTCGCTTGGCGACGTATCCAACAAAAATTTGAAAGTAAAAATTTCAAGATTAGGATTGAGAATATTCCTAAGTTAAGTCTAGACTCAGAAGGTTTAGATATGTGCAATTTTGTGTAACTGAGATTAAACACTAAGGCTAGTGTTTAATTCACTCAGTGTTGGCTCTGATACCAACCTGTCACACCCCGATTTTCCACGTGTCACCGGTGGGCCCGGTGGGGAGTATTGTGACGTCATGGTTGGCAACATAATAGTCAAACAACACAATATTATTAAGCACAGCGGAAGCAATTAAAATATAATACAACCCAATTTATTATTGTAATATCAACTATCACAATATTCGGGAGCTTATCCACAGAAGGATCGAACATAAAATGGAAACAATGGTTCAACAGACTTCAGGCATCTTAAGCTTGCGAAACTCTTTATTGATGCTAAGGAGACAATCCAGCCAATTACGTTTAGTACCTGCATTTAGTCTTTTTGGAAAAATACGTCAGTTTACACTGGTAAATACAATCAACTGACTCATTCTGGAAAATGATTTAAAAATTGGTTTGGATGCACATGGCATAAATGTTTTTATAATTTGATTAAAGTGCACAGAGGCAAGATTAATCTTTTTATTAACTTGGGAGAATTATTTAATATTATAATCTTGTGAACGAATTACATGTTACTTATGCGTTCAGTAGCCCGGATCTAGTCCGGGTTAAAGATCAATAGACACACCACATAATTGAGTTATACACGGACGGTGTACGCCTACACGCCGTGCTCAGGTCGTGGCCAATCTCGTAAGATGATGCCAAGGATATCCGGGACATGGTCATTAACCCCCCAAAGGCTGTAAAGTAAACAAGACTGTTTAAACGAGCCGATCAAATTATTCAACTACCCACTAAGCGTGGAGATTTGATGCTCGATCAAGCGGTACGCTATGTACCGTAACCCAAGCCCGTATAGGGAAAATAAGTTAAAAGTATTTACCTGATGCAAAGTATAAATCACAATAATCAAAATGCACGTAGCTTTTACTGGTTCTCCTAATCTGGAACGAAGGTTTAATATAACCTATTAGAATACTAACGGGTCTTTTATTAAGCTTAAGCTTAGACCGACTAGTTTCAAAGATACGGTTCGTACGCACGATTAAGCGAAGACCGGATAGAATGTGATTTAGACCCGACAAGTTCAGAGACTTGTTTAATGTGGGTTTATTATTCACATTCTGGATTTTGAGATGAAACCGATAAGGTTTGACCCGTGTCGGTTAATTTATGTAAACCTGTTACATAAACCGAACCGAACGCATAAAATGCGTAACTGGTATACGTAAGAGCCATATACATGTTTCCTAAGTTAATATGCTTCAAATATGTTGTGACATCAGTAGGATGTCTTTCATTATGCCCCGAACTAATTTAAACACAAACTATGCCCCGTAGGGGTAGTTTGGTCGTTTTAAAGTTTGTAAAAGCGCTTAGATGTTTAACTGAGTTATTGGTCTGACGTAAACAGCAAACATACTCAATTTGATGAGTTATAACAGTAGGCTAAAGCATATATGTGAAATTTATCATTTTTAACCAAACTATGCCCCGTAGGGGTATTTTGGTAATTTCACATAAGCCGAAAAGCTCAAAAACGAAGTCTGAGTTAATCAACCTTTTCTTACTGTTAGAATATCATAATTTGCCTCATATATCAGTAGGTATCAACCCGAGTATGTTCAATATGATTTTAAAACATACTATGCGTTAAAAACGCTAAATAAGGCGATTAAAGGCCATTTCCGGGTTTGATACTTAAATCTGATATTTTTATATTTCCAGAAGGCTTAAAATAATTTATTTATTATATGTGGTCGGTAGCAAAATGTTTGGAGTCGTTTCGATAAGTAAAACTCATTTTTATGGCCCGTAAGGGCAAACCGACAATTACCGGCTTAAGCCTACGACTACTAGTTATGCTCAGCCTAAAATTAATTAAAAATCTTTAAAAATGCCAAAATAATATATTACATCAGTGGGTATTAAGTTTGATACCAAAAAGTAGGCTTAACTAGGCTATACGCTAATTACGCCATTTTATTAACATAAAGCATTGATTTAGCGATATTGAGCATAACTCTTAATCTACAAGTCAAACTGATGTCAAACTTTGCATACAAGTTTATATATCGGTAACTAAGGTTTCTACACTTTTACATTTTCATAAATCACGTTTTTAAGATAATAAGGGCATAACGGTCAACATATGAGCAATTAACGGAAATATGCATATTAATTGGATAACTAGTGAACCAAGGTGCATAATCGTAGAGGGTTGTTCTAACATGTATCCTAATCCAATTAAAGCTCTGAGGCATTTCTAAAACATGCCTAAACGGGTCAGAACTGAAAGTCAAAGTGAAAGTCAAACTATGTGACTTTCGGTTCCGAACCGGGTCTAAACAGGAAATAGTCGGGTGGAACATGTTTAGACATGTTCTTACACTTATTACTAAGTTATAACAATGATCAAACAGGTTGTATATGTTCTAGATAGCTAATTATGCATAAATGACATTTTAAGCATCCTGTTGACTTTTTAAGTATATGTTTGACCCGACTTTTGACCTGGTTAGAGTGGTAATCAGGGGGAACCCTTTTGAGGGTTTATTACCCACATAATTGCCAACTTATAACTACTTTCACTTCGACTAATCACTGAGCTAACAATGACTAATCGTTAAGTCAACCGTTAATTACGATGGTTTGACTTTTAAGCTAAAACTAAGCTAAAAGTTTATTAAGAAAGGTCAAGCAAACTTACAAGAGTCCTAAGCTTGATTAGTGATCACTTGAGAGTGCCTTGGAGCTCCAAGAATGATCAGATTTCAAGAATGAATGGTGTGAAGAATGTTGCAACTTATGGTCCTTTATATAGTGGTTTTAGTCACCACAATTTGTTGACACACAAGCCTACAACCCACCACAACTCATCAACACATATCCTAGATGTTCTAGGGGTTGTTAAGGGGCCAAGCTTGAAGAGGCAAGTCGAAATAATGGGGTTACAAGGGCTGGGGCAGACAAGGATCAAAGAAAATCAATTTCTGTCCAGACATGGCAGTGGCGTAGCGCTACTGCATGAGTAGTTAGTGCTCGCGCTACGCGAGCCCCTAGGGTCATCCAACAAAACTTTTATTAATTGCAGTTTTGGTCCCTGGCTCTTCAAACTTCGATTAGGCACTTGTTTATTGCATTTTGAGCCCTCGTAATTGATCTATAAGGGCCTCAAGACATATACCCACTTTGTTAAGTCCCCGGGTAACTTTATTGTTACCCGAAAAGGCCTAACTTTCAACGTTGACGCTTTAACCCCTCGCACACGAATTCGATCATAACTTTCTCATACGTTAACGAAACTTTACGAAATTTAAATCGTGCATTCTAGTGAGCATGATTAACATTTACAAAGCTTCGGGTTTGTCAAAAGGTCACTCAGAGGTATATCTTTAAACATGTTGACACATTTAACCCCTGTAGTTTGTAATCTCTCACTTTTAGCTTCGTATGATCCATGATTTATTCGTTTGAAGGTATGAGCATCATGTAGGGTTAATGTATATTATATTTATTCACAGTTGACACTTAGAATACGTATATTCACATACTTTCCATGTTTGTCAACTTTAGTCCTTCTATAATATTTCTTTCACACGTTCAAACTTTATGACACGTGTCAACACTTTACAGGACGTGAATTTTCGAGGTGTTACATGACTGATCACCAAAACAACACTACCGGGGATAATCTACTCCCCACCAACCCAAGGAATGCGGGGACTGCTCCCCCAGACCCAAATCCGGGCCACATTGGCACATCAACGCAAAGGGGTCCATCCCTAACGTTCGGACACGACCTATCACAGTACGCATACGTGATCCCTCCGGACATGGACCCTCACACCTGGTATGGCCAGCAGGCCGCCCTGCTGGCCGCAACATATAACTGAGCTTGCGCTGAAGCGCAAATACAAGCCGGGCCTACCCCGGCACCAAACACACCTACGGGTCGTATTTTACGATACGATGGGTCGGCAGGGCACCCTCACGTCCAGCCTCCAGAAGCAGGCGTGAGGACCATGGATCCTCTTACTGTGAGGTCCGCACATTAAATGAGGACGATTCCTCATATGGGTCCCGCACCAGAGGCTCAATACAAAGCCGCCTGGGCCCCCAAGGCGATAACAGGCGGCAATCCACAGTCCACCGCAGTTCCGGCATCTAAAACCGGCTGGGACCGCTGCCCCAATATGAAGGTTATGGCCGTACCGACCCGGACGACCATACATATTGCGGGGATTCGCATGACACCAGCAGCAGACCGGGAGGACGCAACTATATTCCTCCCACTCATCCCCGCAACACATACCTTAGGGCTGCAAAGCGCCCTGAGAACCAGCCCTACAGGCCAAAGGCTGCGGCCGAAAACTCCAAATTCGCCCCGCGAATTGCCCACGCCCATGTCACCACAACAAAATTCCCATTTAATGTTGGGAAATACAACGGTTCGTCCGACCCGGACGATCACATGAACGTTTTCATGGGCGCGGGATGCAACGGCCAGTGGGATGAACCCACTTAGTGTAATTTTTCCCCCCAGACCCTCACAGGTCTGGCCAGGGCTTGGTTCGATTCTTTGCCAGTGGCATCACTGGCCTCATTCGAGGACTTGCATGCAAAGTTCCTCGCTCATTTCAGCCAGCAACGACGTCACGAACGTGATTCGTTGGACGTCATGAATATCCGGCGCAGGAACGACGAATCTCTAGAAGCATTCGTCGTCCGATACAATAAAGAGTGCCTGGAGATAGGTGACGTGGCAGACCAAATGGCATGGAACCATTTTATCAAGGCCGTCAGGGACAAGCAGATGGTTATGACCATCTCTGGCAAGGAGGGCTTGCCTAAAAAATGGGAAGATGTCATGGCCGCAGTCAAGACATACGCCCAGACGCAGCGGTCCCTTGAACCGCATATGGCAAAGGCACAGCCCCAAGGCGAAACCTCCCACCAGGGGTCCAAGCGTAACAATAAACGCAACCGGGATGTTGGAAATCGCGACAGCATTTCCAAACCATACTTCCCGCGGACCAACCCGTTTGACCCAAGGAACCACAATCCCCAACGGGACAACCGGGCGTCAAAGAAAGATTCTCGGGACCGCAACTGGACCGAGATCACTGTGTCGCCAAGCGAAGTCCTTCTTACGGACGCACAGCTCTTGCGACCAGCTCAACCAATGAAGTCCAAGAAAAATCAAGATCTCACTCTCTATTGTGAGTATCACAAGGACTCGGGCCACACCACAAACAACTGCATCAGTCTCCGGCTGGAGATTGAGCGAGCCTTAAAAGAGGGGAAACTGCAACATCTTTTGTCAGGTGGGCAGAAACCCACCAAGCGCATCACCCCTCATGGCGAAGGCACCTCCTCAGGGAAGAGGACCATGTATGTGGCCTCAACCCACATGATCAACGGAGGTAAAGGTAGGCCGCGCAAGGCGGCGAGAAGACCGGACAATGACTGGAAAGACGAGCAAGTCGTCTTTCCAAAAGTCCGAGGCGGCCCGCGCGACAGACGCGTCGTCGTTATTACAGGCCAACTGGCTCATTACTGCACCGAGCGTCTATTCATCGACCCGGGCAGTACTTCCGATATCATTTATGAGCAATGCTTCAACCAGTTCGATCAGGAGGACAAAGATCGGTTGCAAGCAGTAGACTACCCGTTGGCCGGGTTCGCAGAGAAAACTGTCTTTCCACTCGGCCAAATTACGTTTCCTGTGCGCCTTACCAGCGGAAGGCACACAAGAACAGAAGAGGTAAACTTTATGGTTTTACCTCATACCTCCAGATATGACGTGCTCCTTGGGAGAGAATCCCAAGGTGATTTCAATATGATTACGTCCGTACCCCACTCTACGGTCGGTTTCCCAACCGAAACAGGGGTCGCGATAATCTACGCACGCAGAGACGTCATGATGTCGGACGAAATACGTCCGACCAAGATAGCAAGGCCCACCCCCAACAACCAACCAGAAAAATGGGTTCTCAACGCGAGATACCCAGAACAAAAGGTTACGTTGGGCCACGCCTTGTCCCCTAACACCAAAGCGCACCTGAAGCAGCTTCTCTTCAGGAACCAAGACATTTTCGCGTGGACATCCACAGACATACCTGGGGTCCCGTGTGAAATCGCGCAACATTGCTTAAATACCATGCCAGGTATTAAGCTGGTGATCCAAGGCCAACGCCACGTTGGATCCGCTAAAAACCAGGCGATGCATGAGCAGGTGGAAGAACTGCTCTCCGCAGGCATCCTGCGGGAAGTTAAATACCAGACTTGGTTATCCAACCCAGTCATGGTAGAGAAACTATCCGGGGGCTGGCGCATGTGCGTGGATTACAAAGACCTCAACAAAGCCTGTCCCAAGGATTGTTACGCACTTCCGGAAATCGACGAAAAAGTCGACAACCTCGCACCTTTCAGATGGAAGTGTTTCCTCGATTGCTATAAAGGCTACCACCAAGTACAGATGGAAATCGAGGATTAAGACAAAACGGCATTCCGCACTCCCACCAGGAATTACTGTTATACAAAAATGCCGTTTGGGTTGCGCAACACGGGTGCAACCTATCAAAAACTGATGAACGACACTTTCCGCGGGCAAATAAGCAAAAGTGTCGAAATCTACATGGACGATCTAGTCGTCATGAGCATGGAGGAAGATACCATGCTCACTGATATTGAACGAACATTCCAAACTCTGTGAAGCGTTAACATAAAGCTCAATCCAGGGAAATGCTCGTTTGGAATGGAAGAAGGCAAATTCCTTGGATTCATCGTAACCAAAGATGGATTCAAGGTAAACCCGGAAAAGGTGCAGGCGATCGAGCGCATGTCATCGCCTTCAACGATGAAAGAAATGCAACGGCTGGCCGGCAGGCTAGCCGCACTAAATAGATTCTTAGCTAACCATGCAGCTAAGTCATATCCTTTAATCAAGACCCTACGGAACTGTTTAAAGAAAGAACAATTTCCAGTGGACCGCAGAGGCCTAAAATGCTTTCCGGGAAATGAAGGAGTGTTTGATACAACTCCCAACTCTAACCGCACCACGCAAGGATGAACCACTCATATTATACCTATCTGCCGCAGACAACGCGGTAGGTGCGGTACTGATAGTGGAGCGGGAGGGGGTTCAAACACTCATCTATTACTTCAGCAAGATGCTCAACGACCCAGAGACAAGATATTCAATAATGGAGAAATTGGTATTAGCACTAGTACACGCTTCAAGACGGTTGCGACGCTACTTCGCAAACCATGTCATCACGGTGCTAACCAATTACAGGATCAGCCCGATCCTATCCAAACCTGACATATCTGGGAGATTAGCAAAATGGGCAATCGAGCTGGGCGCGCACACGCTAAACTATAAACTGCGCCCCGCGATTAAAGGCCAGGTCTTAGCTGATTTCGTCGCCGAGGTACCAGCCAATCGCATCCAAGAATGCGAAGAAGAACAAAATCCTACACCAGCACTATCTTCCTCGGAAACTTGGGCACTTTTTACTGATGGTGCCTCCAACGAGGAAGGTGCAGGCGCAGGTCTGCGACTCGTCAGCCCTGATGGCCAAGAACTTACATATGCAATCCGCCTCGACTTCAAAAGCACAAATAACGAGGCAAGATATGAAGCTCTACTGGCAGGACTATGTTTAGCAGTCAAACTCGGCGTGCAACATTTGGAAGCACACGTCGACTCTTTGTTGGTTGCATGGCAGATACGCGGTGACTATGCCGCAAAGGGGGATATCATGATCCTCTACCTCGAGCAAGCCCTGCAACTAACATCAAAGTTCACTTCATTCAATATCCGACATATCAACAGAAGTGAAAACAAATCCGCAGATGCACTCTCAAAGCTTGCATCCACCAGCTTCCAACACTGGCAAAGGAAATACGCATCGAAATTCTGCAGAATCCTTCGGTACCCCTGCGCCAGGTCAATGTCATCCAATACGGCACAACATCTTGGATGACACCAATTATTGCATATTTGCAATCAGGTGTGACTCCCGAAAGCAAGTCAGAGGCACGCAAGCTACAATACAAAGCGTGCCAATATCAAATGGGAGACGGTATCTTGTACCGTAAATCATACCTATGGCCACTCCTACGATGCGTCAACCCCCAGGATGCCACATACCTCAACCCCCAGGATGCCACATACCTCATCAGAGAGATACACGAGGGAATGTGTGGCATACACGCAGGACCACGCATGGTAGTGGCCAAGATCATGAATGCTGGGTATTACTGGCCCGGCATGCACCTGGACGCCGTCAAAGAGTTGCGCAAATGTATTAACTGTCAACGACATGCTCCAAAAACTTTGCGCCCCAAGAACAACTTGGTCCCGGTCACCACCTCATGGCCCTTTCAGAAATGGGCAATCGACGTGGTCGGACCCTTCCCAGACGCACCAGGTGCGGTCAAATTTATTATAGTAGCAGTTGATTACTTCACAAAATGGGTAGAGGCGAAACCGCTCGCCTCAACCACTGCTTTGATAACAAGAAAATTCATTTGGGAACACATCATCTGCCGTTTCGGTCTACCAATGTGCATCGTTACCTATAACGGCACCAACTTTGCTGCCGATGAATTTCAAAAATGGCTAGAGAACTACACATTGAACACATATTCTCATCCGTGGCGCATCCACAAGGGAATGGCCAGGTTGAGAGTATCAACAAAAGTCTAGTCGAAGGCATCAAAACAAGGTTGGGAACAGCCAGGCGTGGCTGGGTCGATGAACTCCCAAGCATCTTATGGGCTCACTGCACAAGCCCAAAAACGAGCAATGGGGAGACACCTTTCAGCTTAGTTTATGGCTCAGAAGCAGTGATCCTCGCGGAAGTAGGCATCCCTTCACCCAGAATGTTGGCTATTGAGAAAATAGACAACAGTATGGAACGCAGGATTGACTTGGACCTCTTGGAAGAAAGGCGTGAAAACGCTGCCATCAACGAGGCCAAGTACAAATCCAAACTTGAAAAGTACTACAACTCACGCATCCGCGTTTGTACTTTCAACCCGAGAGACTACATCCTCCGCGACAACGAAGCATCTAATGCTGAACGCCCAGGAAAACTCGCCCCCAAGTGGGAAGGACCCTACCTCATCAATGAGGTCTTGGGCAAAGGCGCATATAAATTGCAAACGTTAGAAGGCGAACCTATCGCACGTACATGGAATGCACAACAGCTTAGACGCTGTTACATGTAAGCCATGTTTTTTTACATTTTCATGTAACCTATCGGGCCGCAGGCCATTTGAAAATAAATAAACAAGCAATTCAATGCAATATTGTTTGTTACTACTATTACAAATGCGTGTTCCACTTTGCGGTATCCGCAAAAACAGATTGGCAAAATCTTCATTCGCGATACCCACACAACGTGCTAACCACACACAAATATTGTAATAAGCCAGCAAAAGGCAGAATATTAAGTGTCTATCCGGCCGGATAAACAAGCTTTTACAAAACTTACACAATTCCTGAACCCTAATATGGCAAACAACGGAATTGACTCATACTCATACGACAAAGGTATCGAGTATACTCAACCCCATTCATAATGGGTAGAGTTCCGGACATAAGTTTTTACAAAACTTATACAATTCCTGAACCCTAATAAGGCAAGCAATGGAATTGACGCATACTCATACGACAACGGTATGGCGTATACTCAACCCCATTCACAACGGGTAGAGTCCTGCAAACACACGTTCAAACATGCAAGAAGTAAAGACACTTGTACAAATTGAACAACAAACTTTATATTCAAAAAATTCAGGCACCCACGCGGTGCATAATGGATTTACATAAAGTTCCAACATATACAAAGAAGAAAAAAGGGCACGCAGGCCAACCTATGTCCTATTTTGTGCCACTGGTGCCCGCGCCATCTTGGCTGCCACCGCCAGGATTTTCCTCTTCCGCGTCGGCATATAACATCCGCAACCGGTCTACATAATCCGCGGCCTCTAAGCATTCGTCAAGCTTCTCCACACAAGAGAGAGACGTGTCATAAAAAGATGCAACGGTCGCATCAAGAAGCGTTTCGGTGTCCACGTCACGAAACCCGGACCGTTCTTCAGTATAACCGCCTTTAGACATGACGTTTATATGACCGATACAGCGGCTATAACCAGATTTAAAACCGGCATCACGGGCACGTTGCTTGACCAAGTCTAAACCAGTTGCGGTTTTAGGGGCATCCATGATAGACTCAACAATCTGCAACACAAGAACAATAAGGTCATCACGTACTAAAACATTTGATACAAAGGCACGGAATACTTACATATGCAATACCGCGACTCCGCATCCACTCGCGGTCAGCCTCAAGCTGGTTAAACGAAGAGGTCAGAGAATCTCTGGCCTCGACAGCCTCATTAGCCCGCTGTTCAGCAACAGTCACGTGGGCCGTGAGGTCTGCAACTTTGACCTCCCGAGTCTGAACCTCAGTCTTTCAAAAGCAAGAAACTGTTTGCACGGAATTAGTAAACATTCTCAAAAGGCAGAAGGAAAGATAATATAAGAAAGACAAATCATACCTGAAGGCTCACAACAGTCTGGTTTAAGCGAGTACGGTCAGCATTCGCTTCATCCAGGGCATTAGCAAAATGAGCCCCCGCTTTCTTGACCTTTTCAAGAGCCTTAGCGATCCGGGCCTCATCCTCCTTAGCCCTGCCTGCAGCCGCCTCGGCCGCAGCCTTCTCGCTGGCCAAAGCAGCGTTTGCCGCCCTAAGGTTGGCTAACTCCTGGCGAGCACGAAACAGATTTTCATTCTGTTTAGCCCAAGATTCTTTCCAGGTCTTGCGATCATTGGAAAATTTTTCATTCCAACTCTTGCGTTCATCAGAAAGTAACTTAGGAAGAGTACGAACCTGTTTCAGCTCAGCAGTTGCAGCCCACTCTGCGGTCTGTTTCTGCTTCTCAAAAGCAGCCCTATCCCTATCAAGTTGTTCCGCACCCGCACGCGCGGCCTTTACCAACTCTTCCGCTTCGGCCCGCAAGCGAGCAGCTTCCTCCTCCCTGCGGCCTAGCACCTTGTAATCTTCCAGAATGGCATTCGCCACTATGGAACTTCCCACTAACATGGTGGAAAGTTGGTTAATGCGCAGTTCACAAGGTGCGGAACGAGCACGCTCAGTTTCAAAAGGGGTGCCCAGACCACCTAGAATTTCCTTGCACGCAGAATGATCATTAGAAATATCATCCCCCTGCAAAACGCTCCAGGGGGGACGATGATAGCTTGTACTCCGATCTGGGGTATACATGCGGTAATAGTACTCCAGCTCAGACTCTCCAGGCTGAATCGGAGGTCCTTCATCACCCGCACTGTAACACCCCGTGTTTTCGAATGTCAAAGTCAAAGTCAAAGTCCAAGTCAACTTTGACTTTCTTTGACTGTAGATAGTCTATTTTATGTTCTAGTTGTATTATGTGGAGTAAGTGTTGTAATCAGCAAGAATCGAAGCAATCGAATGTGTTTTAAACGAACCGATCTACGACTGTGAATGACAGGAAGTAACAATGCGATAAAGTTAACTAATCAGCAATCAAACTGATCTAACAGTCAATCGAACTCGAGACTCGAACTATGCGGATTGTGGTGTTGTTATACGTGTGTGAGTGCCTTATGTGTTACTTGTGCGTGTTTACTTTATGTTTGGTGTGGTATTCAAGCAAATCAATCGAAAATCGAATCGAAACTCGAAAAGCAATCGAACTCAATCGAAACTGACATCGAAACGTGACTTATAGAAGATTGTATGTTAGATATAGTAGTTGGGACCGAAAGTAATTTGATTAGGAACTCTATCGTATTCATATCATCGTCCATCGAAATCGAAACGTCGAAAATCGTCGCAAAATACTCAAAGTGTGTTGCGGATCGAACAGGAGGCAACCTGATCGAACAGGCCAGCCGATCGGCTCGCATCTTGCCAGCCGATCGAGCAGCCCACTCGATCGTAGCTCCTGGCCGATCGGCTGCCACTTTCCTCTTTTCACAACTCGTTCGTAGTAGGGAATGCCAGCCGATCGAACAGACTGTTCGATCGAGTGACATTCAGTTGAGGACTAACTCTGAAGATCCTAGCCGATCGAGTGAGCTAGCCGATCGAGTGAGCTAGCCGATCGAGTGAGCTAGCCGATCGAACGAACCATTCGATCGATCAACTTGAAAGGTAGGAACACGTCAGTGTTCTCATATACTACAACGAAAACTTCAAAAGTTCAAATCCTCAAACACAAACACACCAGAGGAAGGAACAATCCACTCGAATGGTCCAGCCGATCGAGCCTGCCGGCCGATCGAACAAGACTGTCCAAACGGACATACCAGCCGACCGGACAACCCGTTCGATCGAACCTGCCGTTCGATCGACCAGCCCATTCGATCCATTCACACTCGTTTACTTTTCTGCGTTACTTATCGTTATGCTATCGAACTATTCAGGCTAATCTTACTCTCAGCGCTCCCTTCAATCCACAATCAATCACTGTGAGTATACTCGATCCCTTTTTGCTTTTAGCACTTTTGGGTGTTACATACGTTACCTATCAAATCACAATCAAACACAAATTATTTGAACGCTGACCATTTGCATGTGCTACTTGACTAAATGAATGTTGTTTATTATGTTTACACGTGGAGTGCTATCTACCTGCCTTAGCAACATAGTACTATAGTTTGGACTCAGCACCCGTTCACACGGGGGTTGTTAAGGACAATTACTTGCATGGATTACAGTGGTAATCATGTATTGCGAACCGTCTCGGACGGTCAACCCGCAGTCGTTGGTATCGATGGTCCCATGTCGATAATTAACATGCATCGTTTTCCTCTGTGTACGTGCCTGGTTATGCGTAAACTAATCGAACTCTATATGCTATTATCAAACTTGTGTGCTCACCTTTACATTATATGTATTGACTTTATTTTAACGTATGTGACAGGTGCTTAAGTTGCTAGGATGCTTAGGCGCATGGTGATGGAATCGAGGCTAGGGAGTCTAGAAATAATAAACAATTGTCTGTAATAATAATTGAATCTGAGTTGTTGGAACGGAATTATTTGCCTGGTTGCTTTCTATGATAACTTGTTATTTATTTGGGACACGGTATGGGACGTGTCATTTAAAGTGAATTTATATTATAGTTGTTGTGGAAACTTCTGGACAATCTGTTTCGCTCAGTGCCGCGCCCCGATGATTCCGCCATCGGTTGGGGTGTGACAGGTTGGTATCAGAGCCATAACTATAGGGAATTAGGCAGACACGGCCTAGTCCGGGTCGCTGTCTTAGAGACCTAGACTATAGTTAGGAACCAACAGACCCAGTTTATGTGCTTATTCTGCAATCTTTCACTATCACTGCACTCGAATTTTCAAATAAAGTCGGAAGATTTTGTTGGGAATAGGTGTGAAAGCCGCAAACTCCTGACCAAACTGCCCGACTTATGCTGGTTTTATTCGATTAATGCTTATCTCATTATTTACACCAACAAACAAGGGAGATTATACCAAATCAGGAGTGAAATCCATATTTTGATGCATGATCTCCTTTATTTTATTAAAAATAAGGAAGAAATTGCTAAGCCAAGGGGTGAAACCCTGACCTTGACAGTTTGTTCTGGATTTTATTTATCTCACCAAGGCCTCGATGGACTCCAACGACCTGAACTCACAAGTATGACCTAGGGAGCGCGTGCGGAATGCCCAAGAATCGAGGCAGAAACACGACCTCTAAGTCGAAAGTGATGACAAGTCTACTGCGAATAGTCGAGTTGCCTTGGTTAGTCGATGTCTAGTAGCCGCAGACAGTCTACCTCTCGATTTTATGTGATGCGCTTCTGAAAAACCGCAGCCGCGTACTTTGATGACTCGTTGATTTTATGTGTCTTTGTGTGCTTTATCTGTTTACGTGTTTATATTTTGGACAATATTCGATTCTGCTATCATTTCAATCGACACACACGACTTGTACTGTTATCCTATCCCTAATCGTTCCCCAGTTGCTGCAATCTAAACGATATTACGATATGATGTGTTATACGACTAAGTTAAACTATACTATACGATGCTATTCGATACGATATTCGAACGACACGCGAGCTTTGAAGGATAGGTTTCTGTTTTCTGACTACCTCAGTGATTAAGTGCCTAGGTATTTACGTGTTTCTGTGTTTGCACTCTAGGTACTTATGTGCTCCTGTGCTTCTCTGCTTCTGTGATTCTGTGCTCTGTGTACTTCTGTGTTCTATGATTATGTGTATCTGTGATTATCTGCCTATATGTTGCGAAATATGTGATTCGACGTGATTCTAAGCTTTAGTAGCCTAGACGTGTGAGGTGAGATTCGATGTCGTTGTGTTAAGTCTCGTGACGATGTCTGTTGCAGACCATGTCGTCGTCTGGATCCTGACACCGAACCCCACTTACCCGCCAGGAAAAGAGGGACAGACGTCTCGCTGCTATCATCTCCAAAACTGTGGCGAAGGCTGTGAGTGAGGTGTATGAAAACGCTAGCAAGTCGTCAGAAGAATCCCGAGCTGAAAACCCTAAGGATTCAAGCAAGGCTGCTTTCAGCTTCAAGCAGTTCAAAGCATGCGGACCAAAAGAGTTCACTGGCGAAGATGGTCCTACAGCCATGTTTCACTGGTTCGACTCGGTCGAAGTCACTCTGCGCCAGAGCGGATGTCCTAAACATCTCCGCACTCTCAATGCTACCGGCGTCTTCCAGTCCCGTGCTCTAGACTGGTGGACGGCCGAACGAAACAAGCGCGGAAATGATGCAGCTTACGGGCTATCATGGAAGGAGTTGAAGGCAATCATGATCGAAGAATTATGCCCTCCTCATGAACGCCAAAAGCTGGAGGACGAGTTCTGGGGAATCAAGCAGAAGGATGGAGACAACGCTGCTCTCACTGCTCGTTTCAAGCAGCTTAGCATAATCTGTCCTGATCAAGTCAAGACCTCAGATCAAGCCATCAAGAAGTACATTCGAGCTCTACCTAACTGTGTAGCCGACTTTGTTCACGCCGCCAAGCCAGCAACGATCGAAGAAACCTACCTACTCGCCGCTGAGATCAATGATAAGCGAGTAAAAGCTGGTTTCTGGGATAAGCCAACCAAGTCTCTGCATCAAGCCACTGCAACACCCACCGACTCATCTGCTCAACCCTCCAAGTCATCGAGAAGGAAGAAGAAGAACAACAACAATAGCTCCAGCAACAAGAGCTGTGCTGCCACAACAGCTGCTGCTCCTCTACAGGCCATACCAGCTCAGCAGCACCAGCGCTCAGCCCCAGTGATCAATGCACCGCCAGCGAAGCGTGCATACACAGGCCCTCACCCACTCTGCCCGACATGTTCGTATCATCATCCAGTGGGTCTAGCTTGTCGTTTTTGCGTGCACTGCAACCTGTATGGTCACTTCACTGCGAACTGTCGCTATGGTCCTCGTCAAGCCCCAGCTCAAGCTACTGTCAACCAAGCTCTACTCCCTGCCCCTCAAGGCCCACCGGCAGCTCAAGCACCAGCAGCTAATGCTCGAGTCTGCTTTGCATGTGGTGACCCTAACCACTTTGCCAACAGATGCCCGAACAGGGTGGTTAAGCAAGAGCCCCAGCAACAACAACCGCAGCAGCAACAACATCAGCCTCAGCAACAGCAGCAAGCCGCCCATGCCCGAACCTTCAATATCAATGCCCGCCAGGCTCAGGCGGATAACAACGTGGTTAATGGTACGTTCCTTGTGAATGGTATTTATACATCATGTTTGTTTGATACTGGAGCCGATAACTGCTTTGTGTGATTTGAATTCGAGAAGCTCCTTAGTCGTAAGCGCTCTTATCTATCCTCGACATTCGAAGTCGAAGTTGCTACAGGTAGAACTATTGCCGTTAATTCAGTACTTCGTGATTGTACTCTCGAACTCAACAATCACATCTTCCCAATCGACCTTATTCCGATGCAACTCGGAAGTTTTGATGTCATAATAGGCATGGACTTTCTTCGTGAAAACCATGCTGAAATCGTATGCTTCGAAAAGATGATCCGATTCTCGCTTACAAGTGGTGATCTTCTGTGTGTGTATGGTGAAACAACGTCGAAAGGTCTCAAGCTCATGTCATGTATTCAAGCCAGCAAGTATCTCCGCAAGGAATACCGAGCCTTCTTGGCCAACATTGTAGTAGCAGAGAAGGGAAAGAAAAAGAAAGTTGAAGTCAAAGATGTTCCAGTGGTTCATGAATTTCCTCAGGTGTTCCTTGACGACCTTCCCTGACTACCACCAAGTCGTGATATCGACTTTCGTATCGACCTCATTCCTAGAGCTAACCCCGTTGCCAAAGCCCCTTACCGACTCGCACCATCCGAAATGAGGGAACTCTCGAATCAACTCCAGGAATTACTCGAAAAAGGCTTTATTCGCCCAAGCACCTCTCCTTGGGGCGCGCCAGTCCTTTTTTGTCAAAAAGAAGGACGGGTCGTTCCGGATGTGCATCGACTATCGGGAATTGAATAAGCTAACCATCAAGAATCGATACCCCTTGCCCCGAATCGACGATTTGTTTGATCAGCTACAAGGTGCAGCATGTTTCTCTAAGATCGACTTACGCTCAGGCTACCATCAATTGCGGATTCAAGAGGAAGACATCCCCAAAACCGCTTTTCGAACCCGTTATGGCCATTACGAATTTGTAGTTACGCCCTTTGGTCTAACCAATGCACCCGTGGTTTTCATGGATCTGATGAATCGCGTGTGTAAGCCCTATCTTGATCGGTTCGTCATCGTGTTCATCGACGATGTCTTGATTTATTCCGAAACGAAAGCCGAACACGCGCAGCATCTACGTTTGGTTCTCGAGTTACTCCAGGGGAACCAACTCTATGCCAAGTTCTCCAAGTGCGAATTCTGGTTGGAGGAGGTTCAGTTTCTGGGTCACATTGTGAATAGTCAGGGTATCCATGTCGATCCCGCGAAGATTGAAGCTGTCAAAAGCTGGATTACGCCTAAGAATCCGTCAGAAGTTCGTTCTTTTCTCGGACTCGTGGGCTATTATCGACGATTCATTGAAGGATTCTCCAAGATCGCTGTGCCGCTTACTGCCCTTACTCATAAGGATAAGCCTTTTGTGTGGGGAAACGCACAAGAGACTGCCTTTCAAACCCTCAAGCATATGCTGTGCAACGCACCGATTCTTACGCTGCCCGACGGAAGCGACAACTTCATTGTCTAATGTGATGTTTCTAACCTCGGTCTCGGCTGTGTCCTCATGAAGCGAGACAAGGTTATAGCCTACGCATCTCGTCAGCTCAAGATCCACGAGAAGAACTATAAAACCCATGACCTCGAGCTAGGCGCGGTTGTCTTTGCATTGAAGATTTGGCGACACTACCTGTATGGCACTAAGTGTACGATCTACACTGATCACAGGAGTTTACAACACATCTTTAATCAGAGAGAGCTTAATATGCGTCAACGCCGATGGGTAGAACTTCTCAACGATTACGACTGTGAGATTCGTTATCACCCAGGCAAGGCGAATGTGGTTGCTGACGCGCTCAGCAGAAAGAGTTACGTGCTCAGTACCCGAAACATCCAAGCCCAGCACAACCTCAAAACCCTTATTCGCGAAGCTCAACATGCTTGCTTTAATGAGCGTACATTGAAGAGAGAGAGAATCTATCACGATGGAGCTCAGTTAGTAAGCAAATCAGATGGGATATTCTATTATCTGGACCGAATTTGGATCCCTAAGCGGACCGATTTGCGAAAGATTGTCATGAACGAAGCCACAAATCCCGATATTCTATTCATCCCGGTGCAGACAAGATGTACCAGGATCTCCGTTATAAGTACTGGTGGCCGGGCATGAAACGGGATATCGCTCTATACGTTGGAAGCTGTTTAACTTGCGCAAGAGTCAAGGCTGAACATCAAAGACCTTCTGGCTTACTCGAACAACCGCCGATACCTATATGGAAGTGGGAGAGCATAGCTATGGATTTCATAACGAAACTCCCGCCCACGCCATCAGGTCACGACAGTATTTGGGTCATAGTCGATCGCCTAACGAAATCAGCCCACTTTTTGCCGATACGAGAAGACTACAAAGTAGAACGACTAGCCCAAATCTACACCGACGAGATCATTCGTAATCATGGTACGCCTCGTGATATCATTTCAGATCGTGACGCTCGGTTCACTTGGCGACTGTGGGAAACGTTTCAAGCAGCCCTTGGTACGTCGCTTAATCTGAGTACTGCATTCCATCCTCAAACCGACGGACAGACTAAAAGAACGATCAGTACTCTTGAAGACATGCTCCGAGCGTGTGTCATAGATTTTGGTGGTAGTTGGAACAAACACCTGCCATTGGTGGAATTCTCGTATAATAATAGCTATCATGCCAGCATTCAAATGGCACCTTTCGAGGCTTTATATGGTAGAAGATGTCGATCGCCTATTGTGTGGCACGAGATCGGTCACTCGCAACTAACCGGTCCCAAGATTCTACAAGAAACGACTGACAAAATCCACCAGATTAGAGAGAACTTGGTAAAAGCTTGGAACAGACAGAAAAGTTACGCCGATAAAAGACGCAAGCCCCTTGAATTTGAAGTTGGTGACTACGTACTCCTAAAGGTATCACCTTGGAAGGGTGTAGTCCGATTCGGCAAGAAAGGGAAACTAGCGCCTCGATATGTTGGACCTTTTAGGATTCTGGAAAGAATCGGAAAAGTCGCCTACAGACTCGAACTACCGGAGGAACTCAGTAACGTCCACCTGACTTTCCACGTCTCTAACCTCCGAAAATGCCTTGCTGATCATGATCTAATCGTACCGCTCGACGATCTTCATGTCAACGAAACGCTACACTTCGTGGAAAAGCCTGTCGAAATCATGGATCGCCAAACCAAGTAACTCAGGCGTTCTCGCATCCCGATCGTGAAAGTCCGATGGGAAGGCAAACGAGGCGCGGAGTTCACTTGGGAACTCGAAAGCGACATGAAGGCCAAGTACCCGCAGTTGTTTGAATAAATAGATCTGAAGCATCAAATTGGTAAAATCACGGCGTTGTGTAGCCTTCGAGCCTAATTTCGGGACGAAATTCCCAAAACAAGGGGAGGCTGTAACACCCCGTGTTTTCGAATGTCAAAGTCAAAGTCAAAGTCCAAGTCAACTTTGACTTTCTTTGACTGTAGATAGTCTATTTTATGTTCTAGTTGTATTATGTGGAGTAAGTGTTGTAATCAACAAGAATCGAAGAAATCGAATGTGTTTTAAGCGAACCGATCTACGACTGTGAATGACAGGAAGTAACAATGCGATAAAGTTAACTAATCAGCAATCAAACCGATCTAACAGTCAATCGAACTCGAGACTCAAACTATGCGGATTGTGGTGTTGTTATACGTGTGTGAGTGCCTTATGTGTTACTTGTGCGTGTTTACTTTATGTTTGGTGTGGTATTCAAGCAAATCAATCGAAAATCGAATCGAAACTCGAAAAGCAATCGAACTCAATCGAAACCGACATCGAAACGTGAATTATAGAAGATTGTATGTTAGATATAGTAGTTGGGACCGAAAGTAATTTGATTAGGAACTCTATCGTATTCGTATCATCGTCCATCGAAATCGAAACGTCGAAAATCATCGCAAAATACTCAAAGTGTGTCGCGGATCGAACAGGAGGCAACCTGATCGAACAGGCCAGCCGATCAGCTAGCATCTTGCCAGCCGATCGAGCAGCCCACTCGATCGGAGCTCCTGGCCGATCGGCTGCCACTTTCCTCTTTTGGAAGCCTATAAATAGGGTTGTCCTTGTCTTCATTTCCACTTTTGGAAAGTTCTGACCGGCCAGCTCCTATTCTTCACTTTTTCTCAGATTTCTCTCAACTCCGGTAAGTTTTCACTCTAATTCTTGTACGTTTTTTATCATTACTTGATTCTACACCTTTCTATCTTTCAAAACTTGGATTCTAACCGTGAAATCACCAAGATCTAAGTGTTCTTGGGTGATGTCATCATGGTGATCTTGAAGAACATCATGTTTTGGCCTCATTCAACTATGATTAGCTTAGATCTAACCGATTTCCACATAAACAAGTTAAGATCTATCAAAGATCTAAACATCCACAAGTTGTGAAGGATTGAAGGAAGGAATCCCAACTTTCTTTCAAATCTTTTACACTCAATGCCTTCAAACCGATAGAAACGGAGCTTGAATCGGCTAACTAATCATTCAAACAGTTAAAAGGTTCAAGATTCGGGTTCTATGAACAAGGTTCATCGATTCGGGTTAAACTCTAAACCGACATTCCGAACCGTTCACCGGCCGGACTTGGGTGATTCCTGTTCGAGCCAAAGAAACAAGTAGGAACAGAGGTTATCATAGTTCAACACGTTGTCAAGATACCTTGAAAGAATGACAAATAATCAAACAGCCAAGTGTTAGACGAAAGCCCGACCAGGTCAGACTTGTTGGCCGAACGGCTAGGCTGTTCGAACAGCCCAGCCGATCGGACACACCAGCCGATCGACCGGGCCAGCCAATCGGCTAGCACATGGCGTCCCACTTTTCCAAACTTTTGAGGTATAGTATTGACGAAGTAATGTTTGATCGAATAGGTCACTCGATTAGTAAACATTACTGTTCGGATCATGAGATACTATGCTTCAACACTTAATCGTTTTCACAACTCGTTCGTAGTAGGGAATGCCAGCCGATCGAACAGACTGTTCGATCGAGTGACATTCAGTTGAGGACTAACTCTGAAGATCCTAGCCGATCGAGTGAGCTAGCCGATCGAGTGAGCTAGCCGATCAAACGAACCGTTCGATCGATCAACTTGAAAGGTAGGAACACTTCAGTGTTCTCATATACTACAACGAAAACTTCAAAAGTTCAAATCCTCAAACACAAACACACCAGAGGAAGGAACAATCCACTCGAATGGTCCAGCCGATCGAGCCTGCCGGCCGATCGAACAAGACTGTCCAAACGGACATACCAGCCTACTGGACAGCCCGTTCGATCGAACCTGCCGTTCGATCGACCAGCCCATTCGATCCATTCACACTCGTTTACTTTTCTGCGTTACTTATCGTTATGCTATCGAACTATTCAGGCTAATCTTACTCTCAGCGCTTCCTTCAATCCACAATTAATCACTGTGAGTATACTCGATCCCTTTTTGCTTTTAGCACTTTTGGGTGTTACATACGTTACCTATCAAATCACAATCAAACACAAATTATTTGAACGCTGACCATTTGCATGTGCTACTTGACTAAATGAATGTTGTTTATTATGTTTACACGTGGAGTGCTATCTACCTGCCTTAGCAACATAGTACTATAGTTTGGACTCAGCACCCGTTCACACGGGGGTTGTTAAGGACAATTACTTGCATGGATTACGGTGGTAATCATGTATTGCGAACCGTCTCGGATGGTCAACCCGTAGTCATTGGTATCGATGGTCCCATGTCGATAATTAACATGCATCGTTTTCCTCTGTGTACGTGCCTGGTTATGCGTAAACTAATCGAACTCTATATGCTATTATCAAACTTGTGTGCTCACCTTTACATTATATGTATTGACTTTATTTTAACGTATGTGACAGGTGCTTAAGTTGCTAGGATGCTTAGGCGCATGGTGATGGAATCGAGGCTAGGGAGTCTAGAAATAATAAACAATTGTCTTTAATAATAATTGAATCTGAGTTCTCGGAATGGAATTATTTGCCTGGTTGCTTTCTATGATAACTTGTTATTTATTTGGGACACGGTATGGGACGTGTCATTTAAAGTGAATTTATATTATAGTTGTTGTCGAAACTTCTGGACAATCTGTTTCGCTCAGTGCCGCGCCCCGATGATTCCGCCATCGGTTGGGGTGTGACACGCACCCCCAGATGCGGAACCAGAAACTTTCTCAGCAGTTGGAGACTTCTGCGATCCACCTCCAGATTTTTGTTGTCCAACATCAGAAAACCTCAAGTCCAATCCCTTAGCATCATTTGGACTGATCAGGTTGTTGGAGGAATCCACAGTATCAAAAATCTGGGATGCAGTCTTCTCCACCGTTTTTTCCACCTGCACGGTGGGATCAGGAACCACCTTAACAAAAGGTGTCGCAGGCTCCTTTGGTACCCCCGCATCCGCAGCTGTGGTATGCGAGGGAGACAAAGGAGCATCAAAGAAATAAAATCCTGCATCTTGTGGTTCTGTAATACAAAGAAGGCAATAACTATTAATAAACAAGTTGTGCTTACAAAACACTTGCAAAAGTTATACTTACCAGCAGCGACCGCAGACTTCTTTTGCGTCGGAGCAGCCCTTTTAGACTGCAGCTTCCGACGTTTCAATTCACCACCACCGGCAGTTGTTCGCTCCGGTTCCCTCTTTTTACCAGCAACAGTGGAACCCGCAGCGGTCCCACCCACAGCCGCACTACTACCTGGAACACCCAAACCCTCAAGGGTATCAGATACTACCACGTAATCGGTATATCTGCGGTAACAAGAACGATAGGTACCTACGGCCTGTGACACCAAAGGAGGGGCAGCAGAACCCTCAGTCTTCTCCTTACCGCGACCCCGCGCGGTTTTCTTTACTTGCTTCTTCTCCACGTGTTTCTTGGGGATACGCTTTTCAAACTTCCCCAGATCCCTAAGGATACCTGCATTGAAGCAATCAAGCAAACAAGTTACAAGGGTGAACTTTGAAAACAAGAGCAACTTAGAAAATACCTTCGCCTTCTGGCACGGGTGCCTTCATCACATCACGCGTGGGAACGCGGAAATTGCCAACAATCTCCAAGTTGAAACCTTCCCGTACCTCACACGGAATTAGCTCAACTTTGCCCTCAAAATCGGGCTCAAACATCCTCCACAGGCCAACCGCATTCACTGATAAAACACATACACATTACAAAAGGGACAAAGAAGCAAGGAAAATAATCAAGAGTAACAGACTTACCACCACTCTTTTCCCGCAGAACGGGCCTTGCCTTCCTATCCGGCCTACTGAGCATCATCCGCAACACCCACAACTGGTTGTTGTCTAACTTCTTGAGTTCAATAGGCCGCATCCTAGAGAACCAATCCACAGTCTTCGCGGTGGCAACAGGAATATCCTCATCAGTGACACCCACATTTACGTCCCGGAAAGTCATATGGGCGTAGACCGCACAGGCTTTGACGTAAAAAAACTTCGTCTTCCACTTTGAGACACCCTTGGGAGGTGTCATCAACTTCAAACTCCCATGTCGTTGATTAAAAGAAAAAAAACCGGTGTTCACCGTTAACTGGTAAAACCGCCGGAAATTCTCAACCGTAACGTCCAACCCATGGGCACGAAAGGTGTACTCAATGTTCCTAATCCGGAAACATCCCAAATGGACTTAGTTGGGAAATATGGAGATGATAGTACTCTAACACCTCAGCAACGAACACTGTCACCGGCAATCGGAGGTTGCCCTCGGTGAAAAAATCAGCCCACAGGGTGATATAGCCGGCCGGAGCATCGGCACCAGTATCACCCTCTTGTGGGTAAGTGGCTTTCCAATCGTCGGCCATCTGAATAGTGGTCATCAGGGTTTTAAAACCACCTTTTGTCCACTTCAATACCGGTAGACCACCACCGACGGCACCACCATCATCATCTTCATCTTCTTCAGCCCCTGCCAGTGGCTGCTCAGGGTTTTCACCCTCCACATTGTGTACATTCGACGGTTCAGCCATCAGAAATATAGACAAAGGGAAGAACGTGAGTGGAAAAACTCAAACTACCTCACCGGAATTTCAGAAAATCTTATCGGAGAAGACAGAGGAAACTTTTTCTCTCACCGAAAATTTTTGAAATTTTGAACAAGTGAGGGGAAACCACGAACGGTTTCCCCTTATATACTCATCGCAATAAATACAGCATGGAAACTGAATCATCACGTCCAAAAAGAGCGAATTATGCGGCACCACGTGTCAAGCGCCGTTTCCGCTGATGGTTATCACACGCGCGTGGCCGCCCATGCGCCTGACAACAGAGACGTTTACACTCCTGCTACAGTGCATTTAATGACCTCGGGCAGTGCAAATGTCCTTTCATTTCAGCACATGCCAGAAAATCTCACCAACTTCCACCAACTCACATGTGCGCTCAGCCACGTGTACAACAAAAAGCGACAGCATTATCCAAACACAAGCGGCATGCGGTTTCTCTGGTATACCGCACCATAACCCATACCGCATGTCGTTTTTTACATACCCCATAAAATAGCCTAAAAATTATATCTTTCCATGGTTAAGGGGTATAAACATGTCCGCACATACCCACGAGCACACGTGGAATATGCGAAGATGACACACATGAGCCCGTACAGGTGTGTCAGATACTCAGAACCAGGGTTGTTCTTTGGACTGAACAACGTCTCAGAAACAGGTAAACCGCATTGCCTTCATTCTCTTCAAGCTTCAAATCCCTCCTGTCCGGTTCACAACCACAGAGGGTGCATAAACAACTTCTTCAACAAGAAGAAGGAAGGGACTGTACGCGCACGCACATCAGCAACCCTGACTCCTGATCCTTCAAGAGCCACATCCGAGCAACACACCCGTTTCAAGCGAGTATGGGGTGAAGAAACCGCAGACACTCATGAGTCGCTGCGGACACGCCCATAGCTCCGCAAATGGTTGCTACGGAAGAGCCACAACTAAGTCATTCCATGGATGAACGAAGCTACTTCAAGGAAAACTCCTCGGTATTGGAGCGTGAAGGAAGGTGGCTAACGAAGAGATGCAGACGAGATCCCCAACGATAATACGAGATCTCGTCGAACAACAAGCGGCCGAACAGCGGTAACAAGTCTGCTTATGACTTTGTTACCCTACTTGTAAGACGGATAAAATAAACAATGGTGGGCATTACCATGCCTATGACCATGTTTATTTGACCATTATCCAGATTCACATTGTTCGACCAAACATGGCCAACAATGACGCAAGTACCCAACATTGTTCACACAACCGTCGCCAAAAATGTCAAGCAACGAGGTAACCGCAAAGGACGTGCGGTTACTAGAGAGGTAATTGGAAGAACATGAACACCCCACAAAAGGGATCATCATTAGATGTCCAATTATGACAGAAGAACACTCTCTTCTTCATTCACCACCTCAAAGGTTGGTTCGAAGTTTGTGCACACCTTCAACCACCATCTCAGAGATTGGTTCGAAGTTTGTGCATGCCCCCAGCAAGGTCTCAAGGTTGGTTCGACACACCAACAGGTGGCACCCAACCCGAGGCTGAGAATTTCGCATCAGACGAAACATTCTCACCGGTATGGAAGAGGCATCAAATGACCCTTCCAGATCTCCAACTTGATTTACAAAAAGCAAAGACCATCTACATGGCCTAGGATCTTCTCCAGACTCCAAACTACCTTCTAAACACCATAGTCCAGTACTCCTCCCACATGCAACTTGCATATGGCAGCAACACTAGACTGGGGGGACTTGAAGGGGTATGGTCCCGATCTTACGTCAGCATCGACCGCGAGTGACCATTACCCTTATCAAAACCCCCACTAGCTAAACAACCTACTTATGTCAGTGCGGGAACGCATCGGCACAGTGGTTGAATCCAATCTGTCCAGTGATGGAGGAGGACTTACCTGGAATATGAGAACGGTATAGCGATGCGGCTGACACCGCATCTGGTGTATGAAAACGGAAGTATTCACAGCGATGCGGCCTGACACCACATCCAGTGAACACTTCTATCAATACAGAGAAGCTGGATAACAGCAACAGTCACCACGGACGACGATGCGGCTTGGCACCGCATCTCGCGTATTTCTTGATCAAAGAGTGAGAAGTCGGAACGTCTACAGTTACCGCAAACAGCGATGCGGCCCGCACCGCATCCTGTACACTCAGCAAGTGGGACTGACATCACAGAGCAAGTAGCACCAATGACAGCCGCCTGTCAGGTCTACGTAAGCGACAGACTGACGTGGCATCACCTATAACAACCCAAATTTAAACCGACACCCTCATAAATTTTTTTCGACAACCTAATATATCTTGAAATGTCTCAATATGTCTTTATATGCACCCCGTATGTGAAAACCGAGCCCAAAGTAGATTATAACATATAAAATAAATTAAAAACCCTAAAAATTAAGCTGAGGCGGGCCGCTTAGGACCTCACCTCAACTTGATGCGGGCCGCATTAAGGTGTAACCGGACTCCGCTGAAATCTTTAGTTCATGCGGGCCGCGTATGATTTCGTATAAGTTAATGCGGGCCGCGAGTGTCCCAATTGGTGGCGCAGCCCGGTGATGACACGTGTCATCATCGTGGCGGACCTATACGCTGACCCAGCCAAGCTACGCGTTGACCCAGCATTGACGCGGGCCGCGTAAGCTTGGCCTATTCCTCATGCGGGTCGCGTGAAGACGTGATTACAGCCCTATAAATAGAAGGCAACGGGCCTTCAGTCCGATCGTTCATTTCTTTCTTTCAATCTCAATTTTCTGTAGTGGCATTATTATACCCGGGAATTATACCCCCTAATTAGCGAGGTTCTGCTACGATGTAAGTATTATAACCCCTGGAGACGTATTTGATACTCTGCCCGATTGATCTAGGGTTCCGTAACGGCTGTCGTGGTTCTGCCCGACGTAGTCGTTGGAATGCCGTCTCGGGGAGGGTATTACTAATGTTAAAATGGGTTATTATACTAACACATGTGCATTTGTGTAAATTATAGATATTCACCAGGAAACCCTAAAGAATAACCTAAAACAGCAATGTGAGTAATCTCCTTTTTTGTAAACTGTTTTATAAAACCTTAACCTTTTTACAATGCAATTTAGCAGTGATTGAGTCTTTGTAATTCTACAATTACTGCCGGTATGTTGGGGTTTTGTATACAAAATGTGAGTAACGTTACCATTGTTCGAAGAGTTAGCCAATGTGTAATATGACCCACAAGTCAGGATTGACAGTACTGAATGAGTAATTTGGTAGATATAAACATTGTAATCGCCCTCAATACTGTTTAAATTAATTTAATATTTTCTTGATCAAACTGGGATTCACTCACCAGTATTTTCCACTGACAAAATGTTTTTAAAACGCGTTTCAGGTAACACAATGTGAAAGCCAATTAGAAGCCAGCTGGACAGCACTGAAGGCTTGGAAAAGTGGCTATAAAAGTTACCTAAATAAAAGAAAGCGTTTATTTTAATAAAGTGGGATTTATCCCTGTAAATCAGTTTTTATAAAAACTTGGGTTTTACCCATGTGTTTAATATTATAAAATATGGTGGTTTACTCTGATTTAATATTTCCTAACTACGGTCCTGATGAAAATTTCCGCTGCTAAATAAGTAATATCGTGATACCACCGAAGCTGGCTCGCGGCCGCCCGTTCCCAAGAATCAGGGATCGGGGGTTGTGACAGAAGGTGGTATCAGAGCTATGCCACTGATTCAGCCACAGAAGTGTTCCGCTGACATCAAAATTCAAAGTGTTAGGAAATAAATTACGGAAATACGTGCGTAATTGTATTTTCTTGCTATGTGTTATCTGACTATTTGTTAGTTTACAGTATGAGCGACCAAGGACTCTCTGACGCGTATCGTCAATTGTCTGGTTCGCCTAGGAGCGAAGGCACCTCCTCTTCTCAGCCTGCCCTCTCAGGGTATTCTTCTGATACGGAAGAAGGAATCTTTGTGTTTAAGGCTCAATCTGAAGAGCCATTTCCTCAGAAAAAGAGGGGATGGTTCAGTAGGGGAGCGCACGAGCGTAGGAAACGAATGAAAAACTTGCAGGAACAGCGAGTGTTAGCCGCAGCAAAAAGAGAGACTGATGCCTACAATCAGGATATGCTCAATAGGGGTATAGCTAATATCCATATTTTAGCAACCACTGCTGCTGACCCAAACCTGGAACAAATGCTAGCACCCCAACCACAACCACAAAATCCTGATCAACCCATGGAAGTAGAAAATCAAATAGAAATGCCTGATTACAACCCGGAGGAGATACCTAGGGTACCTGCACCAAATCCTCTAGACCCAAATAACTACGACCCCTGGTGGGACGATGTTAGGGACTACGTGCAACAAAACCCAATACAGGAAAATGTGCCAATACCCAACGTGCAACAAAACCCAATACAGGAAAATGTGCCAATACCCAACTTAGGAGCTTACCCAGGGTTAGATCCTCAAGATCCCTATAACATTAGTGATGCATATGTTAGGGAAATTTTAGAGAATCCATACCCGTACCAAGTCCCTATCCCTCCATACCAGGAACCCGCACCACAGATTCCAAACCCAGTCCTAGAACCTGCACCCCCAATGAGTGCAGAAAATGTCCAAGAACTTAGGACTTTCGGTGAGGAAATTTTAGAAAGCAGTGAAAGAATGCGACAAGTGGGAGAACGCCTCGTATGGAAATACGATGAGCGTAATATGGATTTTTGGATGAATCCATATCAGTAAATGTGATAGCAGGAACGGTAGTAGTAATAATAATAATATAATATAATATACTATAATAATATATGTGTGTATGTGTTAGAAAAAAAAAAACACTACGGATGCCTACTATTAGTATTGTAGCTTTACATTTCAGTCGGTATTGTAATTTAAATTTCAGTACTGGTGTGTAATGATGCATACTATATAAATAGAGTAAAAGTCGCAATGCTCGACGCTTTTGGCTAAAAGTGTGTGTCATGTGATTGGCTATATTCAAATATTATTTGTGATATTAATATTTGGTAAATGTTTAAAATTCAGATGGCCGACGAGGAAAATCAAGATAATCTGAATAACGATAACCAGAGTAACAATAACATGGTTAATGAGAATCTGGACAACAATAACAATGGAAACCAAATGGATAATAGTGCCGTTCAACACATAGTGGCACAAGGAATTATAGATGCGATGCCATTTATTATTCAAACGGTTCAAGAAGCGAATAATAAAAGTAAGCATAGCAGTAAACGACCAAGTGAACCGGAACACAGCGTGAACAATGGACTCGTACTTCAAGCGCCCATTCCCAAAAGAAGAAGAACCATGTCATATGGTTGTTCTTACAAGGAATTCTGGTCCTGTAAACGAATAGAATTCTCGGGCAATGAAGGACCCATTGCAGCCCTATGCTGGATAGAGAAAACTGAGGCTGTTCTAAAAATAAGCAAATGTGCTGAAGAAGATAAGATAATGTTTGCTTCAAATCTGTTTAAAAACGCAGCCTTAGAATGGTGGAACACTATCCTCCAGTCAAGAGGAAGTGATAGAATTTATAACATGGAATGGGAGGAATTCAAAAATATGGTAGAAAGGAAATTCTGCCCTCCCAATGAAAAGGAACAGATAGCAAATAAGTTTCTGAATCTTAGAATGACCGGGGTAGACAGTAAGGGTTACACTACCACATTCTTTGAATATGCTAGGATAGTACCAACCCTTGCATCACCTGAACCAGTGCTAATCTCCCGTTATATCTGGGGATTAATTGGAGAAATTAGACATGTAGTCAAGGCAGCTAGACCCCAAACCATAGAAGAAGCTGTAGAACGAGCTAATACCTTGACAGATGAGTTAATCCGTACTAGAGAAGAAGACCAGAGAAGAAACCTATCCCAAAAGCTTACTCAAGAATTCCGTTCTGGAAATTTCAACCGTAGGAATGTAGGTTCTACATCTGCACCTTATTGCAAATATTGCAAAAGGAAGCATTCTGGAAAATGCTCCATATATTGCAATTTTTGCAAAACGGCAGGTCACAAGGAAGAAGACTGCAGGAGGAAAGCCAGCAACCGCATATGCTTCAATTGTGGAGAAAAAGGTCACATCAAGCCAAACTGCCCAAAATTGGCTCCAGCTGCAAACAACAAGAATCCCAAAAATGTCAGAGCATTCGTTTTAACTGCAGATGAAGCTAGGATGATTCTAGACGTCATTGCTGGTACGTTTTTAGTTAATGATATTTTTGCTAAAGTATTATTTGACTCTGGTGCAAACCAAAGTTTTATTAATACTTCATTTTGCAAACTCCTAAATCAATCATTAACTAAACTACCACAAGAATGTCTAGTAGAGACAGCAAATGGAGAAACCATTAAGATTTCTGAAATCTTGCAAGGAGCAAGAATAGAATTTTTTAATCAAAAGTTTATTGCAAACCTTTACCCAATGAATCTAGTAGGATTTGATGCCGTATTAGAAATGGATTGGTTAATAGCCAATAAAGCCAATATCTTATGTGATCAAAAGTCAATTCAGGTAAAATCACCAAGAGGTGAAAAGATCACAATTAAAGGAGATAAACCATCTAGATTCACTAAATTCATCTTTGTGATGAAAACTGCAAGTTATATAAGGAAAGGATCTATAGTGTATTTGATTTCTATAATCACTAACACTAAAGGAAAAGAATTAAAAGACATTCCGGTAGTGTCTCAGTTTTCAGATGTCTTTCCAGAAGAATTGCCAGGACTACCGCCAGACAGGGAAGTTGAATTCAGAATTCACCTGCTACCAGGGACAGCACCGATTGCCAAAGCACCTTACCGTTTGGCACCCGCTGAAATGCAAGAACTGAAGAAACAACTAGACGAATTATTGGAGAAAGGATTCATACAGCCAAGCTCATCGCCATGGGGAGCGCCGATTTTATTTGTTAAAAAGAAGGACGGATCAATGCGTATGTGCATTGACTACCGTGAATTAAACAAAGTCACGATTAAGAATCGGTATCCATTACCGAGGATCGATGATTTGTTTGATCAACTTCAAGGAGCACGATTATTCTCTAAAATCGATTTAAGATCAGGATATCATCAATTAAAGGTACAGGAAGAGGATATTCCTAAAACCGCATTCAGAACAAGGTGTGGTCATTATGAATTTACTGTCATGCCATTTGGTTTAACCAATGCCCCAGCCGCATTTATGGACATGATGAACCGAATATGTAAACCATATTTGGATAAATTCATAATTGTCTTCATAGATGATATTCTAATTTACTCTAAAAGTAAAGAGGAACATGCAAAGCACTTGCACTTACTTTTAAGTTTATTGAGAAAGGAAAAGCTTTATGCTAAGTTTTCAAAATGTGAGTTTTGGTTAGAACAGGTACAATTTCTCGGACATTTAGTTAACCATGAAGGAATTCATGTGGATCCAACAAAGATCGAGGCAATAACCAATTGGAAAACCCCTGAGTCACCAACTGAGATTAGAAGTTTCTTAGGATTGGCCGGTTATTATAGAAGATTTATCCAAGATTTTTCTAGAATAGCCATTCCTTTAACTAAGTTAACCTGTAAATCTGTTAAGTTTGAATGGGGACCAAAACAAGAAGAAGCCTTTAGAATCCTTAAGCAAAGATTAACCCATACACCCATACTAGCGTTACCAGAAGGAACTGAAGACTTTGTAGTCTTTTGTGACGCTTCGAAATTAGGTTATGGATGTGTATTAATGCAACGTCAAAAGGTTATAGCTTACGCCTCTAGACAGCTTAAAAGTCATGAAGAGAATTATTCAACCTATGATTTGGAATTAGGAGCTATAATTTTTGCCCTTAAGATTTGGAGACATTATCTTTATGGTAGTAAGTTTACCGTTTTCACAGATCATAAGAGTTTAAGATATGTCTTCGGGCAAAAAGAGTTGAATATGAGACAAAGACGCTGGATGGAATTACTTAGTGATTAAATGATCAAATATAACACCCCGAAAATATAACCTTTATATTAGAAATTAAGGATTTCATAAACAAGAGATAACCATGTAGAAATTTTTAACCTAGTTAAAAATTACAAGTCTTGAAAATAACTTACACTTGGTTAAAACACTAGTATTTAAAAATAAATGATAAGTGAGGGACTAAAGTTGCCAAAGAATGAAAGTTATAGGCTGATTGTAACAAAATACACCAAACACACCATTTTTGGGTGTGCCTGGTCGAACAAGAGGAAGGGGGCGACAAAGGGGTTCTCCAAAACCCTAAGTTTCACACAAAAATTCCCAATTGAAGCCTCAAATCCGTTCCAAATCGAGTTTTAAACACATATTAGTGAACACCTCGTTGTAAGGATCAAAAGGTATGTAAAATTTAGTAATTTTGTTACATCACAAATTCTAGATTAAATGTGAAACATGAAAAATTCAGCTTGATTACTGATGCATGGGTGAAATTAGAAGGGTTATGAGGTTTAAGATCAAACCCTAGATGATTCTTGACATAATCTTGTATAATACTTGTAGGGTTACATAATCACCATTGTAGGTGAGTAGTGAACTCTAAGGAACTTGATAGATGCAGAATTTAAAACTCTTGTTCTAGCACAATCAGAGATTTGGAAGTGATTTCTGAAATGTTAGAATGATAAGATATGTGCAAAGTTGTTTAATTAAAGTGAAATCCGAAGAAAACTACGAGATATGAACTTGGTAATGATTGTAGGAAAATCTGACCCGTTAGGTGTTTGTTGAAATGCCTAAGTGAGGATTTAAATGTAAAATGTTGATAAAAACGCAGATTTGATAATGGTCCATAATGATGTGATTGTGGTCATAAAAAGAGTTCTAAACATGTTGTAAACTGAAATTTCTAGGCAAAGAGTCCGGATCGTCAAACGGACATGCCGAAGGGAATCCACGGGGAAAGGGTGTGCTCTAAAGGTACGAAATTACCGTTTCGTTACGTAAAGGTTAATTATTGTGTACTTTATGTCATAGTATAAAGCATGGTAAACAGGTTAGACCCTTGTGTCACGAAAGAGACTTTTCGTCTTAAACGAGTGAACGGGTCAAAACAAGTGATAAGCATGAAATCTTGCATGTCCCGAATGGTGTGTAAATTCAGCACCCAAACGGGTCAAACAAGTTTTTGTAATAAGCAAGAAGCAAGACACTATTACGTAATGCACGTTCTACATGACGTGTAAGCCGTGTAGCTAATACCATAAGCAAGATAAGAAACTTTGCTCTTAATATGGGAGTTAAAGTTTAGATGTTTGATGCATGACAATAGCACGAACGACCAACTAGATGCCTTGTAATTTAGTTGTAAGCTAATCTGTAGACAAGCCCTCATGATAATAGTTGAGTATTATCATAAGTAAATACAAGTATGGAGAAATTAGCCCAGTCGCTTAACAATTAATGTGAGATTAAGTTGTTTGACGCTCGAAAATAACCAGCAAAACTGCATTTGAAACAAAGGGGTTTTGTGCAGGGCACACCGTAAATTACGGTGGTACCGTAATTTACGGTGGCCAGCATACTGTTACGGTGGGAACCTACTGATTTACGGTAGGTTCCAAACTGCCCAGAAGCCACCGTAATTTACGGTGACACCGTAAATTACGGTGGAGCCCAGCTTGATGTGAATTCTATTTTAATCTCTCGAATAACGTGATCGAATTTAATTGTATACATGAAATTCTAGAACCATAATGCTAATGCTTGTTTAAAACATTTAGTTTTCAGGTACTCAAGAAAAAGGATGATGATCAAGCAATCGTGTCGAACCGAACACACATATTATAACGCTTCCGCACTTGATCACACATATTATAACGCTTCCGCACTTGATCTTTTGTTTTGTAACTATGTAAACGCTAATAGTTTTACCTTGAACATTGTTTAGTAGGTTAATGATGTGAATGTTGTAACTAGTTGGCTTTAAATCTTCAAAAGATTTTTGTAAACTCTAAAGTTTTGGCACTAAATGTACGGTTCTAACTTATAAACATTTAGTATTATAAACTGGGTCTTACAAGTTGGTAATCAGAGCCCAAGGTTGCCAATAAGTGTTCGGTTCAAGCTTGATCAAGCATCCGGTAAGAGTTAATCGTTTAAGTAGAAATTAGAGAATATAGAAATAAATCATGAACAAATATGCATGAAAAGGGTGTGTAAGCTCACTCAAATACAAGAAATGCATGAAACAAGAATGATTAAATCAAGTTATGAACTTGATGAAATCAAAACAAGTAAAGCATGTGTTACAAATGGAATGTTTAACAATATATGTAAACATTTCAGTACTAAAGATGGCGGGCGGAGGTGATGGTGATGCGGTGCCAAGAGTCACCGAACAAATGAGAATAGTGATTGCCGAGGAGGTTGGAAAGGCGATCGAAAACAGTTTATCGAACTTCATTGATAAAATCCAAAATACGGTTTTATCAGTAGTAGAAGAAAGAATCAAGAAGCTAGAGGATAACTCGAATCTAGCAAAGGAAAAATCTGGAGGACGAAAGCCTTGTTCGTACAAGGAATTCATGGCTTGTAAACCACCCATATATAATGGGGAAGTTGATCCAATTGTGTGTCAATGATGGATAGGCGATATCGAGGGAGTATTCGAGAGAACTCATTGCGATGAGAATGACTACGTAGCTTATGGTACGGGTCAATTAAGAGGTAAAGCGAAAGACTGGTGGGATAATAAAAAGAAGGAAATTGGAAGCGAAGCGGCTAAGGCCATGACATGGGAGGAGTTTAAGATGCCGTTTCTTAAACACCATAGTCCCAAAGCGGTTATAAACAAGATCAAGGAAGAGTTCATGCAACTCCGACACAAAGGTGAATCCATAGACAAGATCACGGGGATGTTTATGGACAAGATGAAGTTCTATGACGATCTGATAACAAATGAAGAGCAAAAGGTTTATTACTACCATAACATGCTAAGCGCAGAATATAGGGAGTTCATAACCCCTTCAAAGTACGAGACCCTTACCGAGATTGTCAATGCCGATCGGGAAAGGGAGATCGAGCTGAAAAAGAGTATAGAGCGGGGTGAACGAAGGGCACAAGACGTAAATCCAAGCCCTACCAAGAAAGCAAGAACGAATGAAACAGCGAAGAAATCAGATACAAAGGGCGGTACACCCAGTTGCAAAATCTGTGGCAAGAATCATAAGGGCGAATGTCGCTTCAAAGATAAGCCTTGTCCCATATGTCGAAAAACGGGACATATGGCTATATCATGCCCGGAGAAAGTGACCGTTTGTTACAACTGTTACCGAACGGGTCACAAAAGATCGGAATGCCCGGAATTGGTTGGGAAGAAAGAAGGGCAAGACTCGAAAGGTGAAGCCTCGAAAGCCAAAGCAAGATCTTTCCAACTGACCGCTGCTGAAGCAAAGGTCGAACCTGACGTGGTCTCAGGTATATTTATTGTAAACTCAATTCCCGCACGTGTGTTATTTGATACTGGTGCGAATAAATCCTTTGTTTCATATGGGTTTATTCGGCACCCTTCATTTGTTCTAACAAAATTACCTATGCCCTTAGAAGTAGAGGTAGGTAATAACAAAAGCTTTATTGTTTGCGATGTATGTGAAAACTGTACAATGAACATTGATGACGAGGAATACGCAATAGACTTGATCCCGATGTCTATGGGAGAATTTCAAGTGGTAGTGGGAATGGATTGGCTATCCCGTTACCACACGAAAGTGGTTTGTTTCCGAAAGGAAATAAAACTAACGTCTCCTAGCGGAAAACAAGTTACGATATATGGTGAAAAAGGAGGTAACCCGGTGATATGCACAATGCTAGAAGCCCATAAACTCATGAAACATGGATGCAAGGCCTATATGGTATATGCAAGTGAAACGGAAAAAGAACCCCTCAAAATTGAGAATGTACCGGTGGTGCGTGATTATGAAGATGTGTTTCCGGAAGAACTACCGGGGATACCACCAGAACGGGAGGTAGAGTTCGGAATCGAGTTGATTCCGGGCGCGAAACCCGTGGCCAAGGCGCCATACCGACTTGCACCGTCGGAGTTACAAGAATTGATGTCTCAAATTCAGGAATTTCTTGACAAGGGGTTTATCCGACCAAGTGTGTCTCCGTGGGGCGCACCAGTCTTATTCGTGAAAAAGAAGGATGGCAGTATGCGCATGTGTATCGATTACCGAGAGTTAAACAAACTCACGGTGAAGAATCGATACCCACTTCCAAGAATTGATGATTTATTTGACCAATTACAAGGAGCAAGTTGGTTCTCCAAAATTGATCTCCGATCTGGTTATCACCAATTGAAGGTCAAGGAGGAAGACGTTCCGAAGACGGCTTTTCGTACACGGTACGGGCATTATGAGTTCCTTGTAATGCCCTTTGGATTGACAAATGCACCCGCGACTTTCATGGACCTCATGAACCGGGTTTGCAAACCCATGCTAGATAAGTCGGTAATCGTATTTATCGATGACATTTTGGTATATTCGAAGAATGAAGCTGAGCATGTGTGTTATCTGCGGGAAGTATTAGACACCCTCAGACGAGAAAAGCTATATGCAAAATTTTCTAAGTGCGCTTTCTGGCTAAGAGAGGTGCAATTTCTTGGGCATATCATTAGTACCAATGGAGTACTAGTGGATCCGTCCAAGGTGGAAGCGGTGTCAAAATGGAACCCTCCAAGAAACCCCTCAGAAATCCGAAGCTTTTTAGGGTTTGCGGGGTATTATCGGAAATTCATACAGGATTTCTCCAAAATTGCCTTACCATTGACCAAATTGACTCGCAAGGAGGAAAAGTTTGTGTGGGGCGTTAAGCAAGAGGAAGCTTTCCAAACGCTCAAAGAAAGGTTGACCCACGCTTCGGCATTGACATTACCGGAAGGGACTGACGACATGGAAGTTTACTCGGATGCTTCCTATTTAGGGCTCGGGTGTGTTTTGATGCAACGAGGTAAGGTCATCGCCTACGCCTCGAGGCAATTGAAGATTCATGAAAAGAAGTACCCGGTTCACGACTTGGAATTGGCGGCGGTGGTGTTTGCCTTAAAGATATGGAGGCATTATTTGTACGGGGTAAAATTCACAATTTTTACCGACCATAAAAGCTTGAAATATTTCTTCGATCAGAAGGAATTAAACATGAGATAAAGGCGGTGGTTGGAAACAGTCAAAGATTTCGATTGTGAAATACATTACCACCATGGGAAGGCCAATGTAGTGGCCGATGCGCTGAGTCGCAAAGCAGATTATACCCCGATACGGGTAAGATCAATGCAACTTGTTGTGACTTCAAGCTTACTAGAACGAATTCGAGAAGCACAGGATGAAGCTGTAAAGGCGGAAAACTGGAAAAAGGAAAGAATTATCGGCCAAGTTAAGGACCTGGAGATAGGCAGTCACGGCCTAAAGACTCGTTTTAATAGAATCTGGGTCCCTAACACATGTGAGGTTAAGAAGCTTCTACTCGATGAAGCTCATAAATCCCGTTATTCCATTCACCCGGGAGCGACCAAGATGTATAATGACTTGAAGCAAAACTATTGGTGGCCCGGAATGAAGCGTGACACCGTGAAATACGTGGAAAAGTGTTTGACTTGCCTACAAGTTAAGGCGGAACACCAAAAGCCATATGGTAAACTTCAACCGTTAGAAATCCCGGTTTGGAAATGGGAGCAAATTACGATGGACCTATTGACCAAACTGCCTAAAACAAGTCGTGGTTTTGATGCTATATGGGTAGTTGTGGATAGGTTAACTAAAAGTGCTCACTTTATTCCGATTCGTGAGACTTATACATCTGAGAAAATGTCGGAAGTATACACCAACGAAATCATAGCAAGGCATGGGGTACCGATATCCATTGTGTCAGACAGAGATACTCGGTTTACTTCGAAATTCTGGCGTGAATTCCAAGAACAGATGGGAACTAAATTGTTCCTTAGCACTGCATACCATCCACAAACGGATGGGCAGAGTGAAAGAACAATACAAACGTTGGGAGATATGCTGCGGGCATGCATCATTGACTTTGGAGGTAGTTGGGACGTCCATTTACCCTTGGTCGAATTTGCATATAACAATAGCTATCACGCGAGTATTAAAATGGCCCCGTATGAGCTATTATATGGCAGAAAATGTCGGACCCCGGTATGTTGGGGAGAAGTGGGTCCGCGGGGGCTAGCACCTACCGATATAATCCGAACTACAAATGCGAAAATCGACATAGTTCGGGCACACTTGAAAGCGGCTCAAGATCGGCAAAAGGCATATGCAGATAAAAGAAATAGGCCAATTGAATTTCAGGTTGGCGATATAGTTATGCTAAAAGTTTCCCCATGGAAGGGTATTATTAGATTCAGAAAAAGGGGAAAACTAAGCCCAAGATTTATTGGGCCATTTAGAGTCACTGAACGGGTTGGTAAAGTAGCATATCGTCTTGAATTACCCGAAGAGTTGAGTGGGATACATAACACGTTCCACGTGTCACATCTCCGAAAATGTTTGGCCGATGAAACTGCTTATATCCACTATGATGATATCGAGGTGGATAACAGTCTCAACTATGCAGTAAAACCTATCGCGATTTTAGATCGCAAGGTGAAAACCCTAAGAAATAAAGAGATCAATCAAGTGAGAGTCAAATGGGAACACAAGAAGGGTGCTGATACCACATGGGAATCCGAAGAAGAAATGCAACGGCTATACCCTACTTTATTTGGTACGTAATTCGGTTTCGGGGACGAAACCCTTTTTAAGGGGGGTGGACTTGTAACACCCCGAAAATATAACCTTTATATTAGAAATTAAGGATTTCATAAACAAGAGATAACCATGTAGAAATTTTTAACCTAGTTAAAAATTACAAGTCTTGAAAATAACTTACACTTGGTTAAAACACTAGTATTTAAAAATAAATGATAAGTGAGGGACTAAAGTTGCCAAAGAATGAAAGTTATAGGCTGATTGTAACAAAATACACCAAACACGCCATTTTTGGGTGTGCCTGGTCGAACAAGAGGAAGGGGGCGACAAAGGGGTTCTCCAAAACCCTAAGTTTCACACAAAAATTCCCAATTGAAGCCTCAAATCCGTTCCAAATCGAGTTTTAAACACATATTAGTGAACACCTCGTTGTAAGGATCAAAAGGTATGTAAAATTTAGTAATTTTGTTACATCACAAATTCTAGATTAAATGTGAAACATGAAAAATTCAGCTTGATTACTGATGCATGGGTGAAATTAGAAGGGTTATGAGGTTTAAGATCAAACCCTAGATGATTCTTGACATAATCTTGTATAATACTTGTAGGGTTACATAATCACCATTGTAGGTGAGTAGTGAACTCTAAGGAACTTGATAGATGCAGAATTTAAAACTCTTGTTCTAGCACAATCAGAGATTTGGAAGTGATTTCTGAAATGTTAGAATGATAAGATATGTGCAAAGTTGTTTAATTAAAGTGAAATCCGAAGAAAACTACGAGATATGAACTTGGTAATGATTGTAGGAAAATCTGACCCGTTAGGTGTTTGTTGAAATACCTAAGTGAGGATTTAAATGTAAAATGTTGATAAAAACGCAGATTTGATAATGGTCCATAATGATGTGATTGTGGTCATAAAAAGAGTTCTAAACATGTTGTAAACTGAAATTTCTAGGCAAAGAGTCCGGATCGTCAAGCGGACAAGCCGAAGGGAATCCACGGGGAAAGGGTGTGCTCTAAAGGTACGAAATTACCGTTTCGTTACGTAAAGGTTAATTATTGTGTACTTTATGTCATAGTATAAAGCATGGTAAACAGGTTAGACCCTTGTGTCACGAAAGAGACTTTTCGTCTTAAACGAGTGGACGGGTCAAAACAAGTGATAAGCATGAAATCTTGCATGTCCCGAATGGTGTGTAAATTCAGCACCCAAACGGGTCAAACAAGTTTTTGTAATAAGCAAGAAGCAAGACACTATTACGTAATGCACGTTCTACATGACGTGTAAGCCGTGTAGCTAATACCATAAGCAAGATAAGAAACTTTGCTCTTAATATGGGAGTTAAAGTTTAGATGTTTGATGCATGACAATAGCACGAACGACCAACTAGATGCCTTGTAATTTAGTTGTAAGCTAATCCGTAGACAAGCCCTCATGATAATAGTTGAGTATTATCCTAAGTAAAATACAAGTATGGAGAAATTAGCCCAGTCGCTTAACAATTAATGTGAGATTAAGCTGTTTGACGCTCGAAAATAACCAGCAAAACTGCATTTGAAACAAAGGGGTTTTGTGCAGGGCACACTGTAAATTACGGTGGTACCGTAATTTACGGTGGCCAGCATACTGTTACGGTGGGAACCTACTGATTTACTGTAGGTTCCAAACTGCCCAGAAGCCACCGTAATTTACGGTGACACCGTAAATTACGGTGGAGCCCAGCTTGATGTGAATTCTATTTTAATCTCTTGAATAACGTGATCGAATTTAATTGTATACGTGAAATTCTAGAACCATAATGCTAATGCTTGTTTAAAACATTTAGTTTTCAGGTACTCAAGAAAAAGGATGATGATCAAGCAATCGTGTCGAACCGAACACACATATTATAACGCTTCCGCACTTGATCTTTTGTTTTGTAACTATGTAAACGCTAATAGTTTTACCTTGAACATTGTTTAGTAGGTTAATGATGTTAATGTTGTAACTAGTTGGCTTTAAATCTTCAAAAGATTTTTGTAAACTCTAAAGTTTTGGCACTAAATGTACGGTTCTAACTTATAAACATTTAGTATTATAAACTGGGTCTTACATCAAATTAGAAAAGCACAAGAATCAGTAATCAAGGAGGATACTGAAAAATTAAAAGGAATGATTAAGGAACTAGAACAAGGAACAGATGGAATTTGGAGGTTCCATAAAAAGAGAATGTGGGTACCTAAATTAGAAAATTTACGTTACCGTATATTAGAAGAAGCTCATAAGTCTAAATATATGATGCATCCAGGAAGTGACAAAATGTACCAGGATTTAAGGAAAAATTTCTGGTGGATAGGAATGAAAAAGGACATAGCAGCCTATGTTTCTAAATGCTTAACTTGCTCACAAGTTAAAGCTGAACATCAGAAACCCTCAGGTTTGTTACAACAATTAGAAATGCCAATTTGGAAATGGGAATTGATAACAATGGATTTTGTTACCAAATTACCCAAAACAAGAAAAGGTAATGATACAATCTGGGTGATTGTAGATAGGCTAACCAAGTCAGCTCATTTCTTATCAATGAATGAAACCTTTAGTATGGAACAATTAGCCAAATTATATGTAAATGAAATTGTTTCATTACATGGTAAGCCGTACTGAAGTTCAAACGCGTACCCAAAGATTGCTGGAAACTCTTCCAGAAATGTGACGTGTATCTAGTATCCCTGTCAGAGATAATAGACACAGGTATGCCGTGTAAGGCTACAATCTTATCAACATACAGTTGGGCTAACATATCGGAGCTATACGTCTCCTTGATGGGTAAGAAATGAGCTGATTTAGTCAGCCTATCGACTATGACCCATATCGTGTCGTTTCCCTTCCTGGTTTTTGGTAACTTGGTAATAAAATCCATAGTTACACATTCCCACTTCCACTCGGGAAGCTCAGGCTGTTGTAGCAAGCCAGACGGCTTTTGGTGCTCGGCTTTGACTTGAGCACAAGTCAAGCACTTTGCTACATGGGCGGCCACAGACTTTTTCAAGCCTATCCACCAATAATTTGCCTTTAAGTCATGATACATTTTGTCGGCTCCAGGATGGACCGAATATTTGGAACTATGGGCTTCCTGGAGGATAATATCTCGTAGTCCTCCATAAATCGGAACCCATATACGTCCGTTCAGTCTAAGGATTCCATCCTTGCTAAGAGTCAACTGCTCCTCAGTTACTCCTAACTTTTCATTAGGATAATTAGCTTCCAACACAGCCTCTCGCTGTGCAGCTAATATCCTTTCAATTAAATTGTTCTTGACCTCAATGCTCTTGGCATTGATTCGAATAGGTTTTACCCTTTCTTTTCTGCTCAGGGCATCAGCGACTACATTCGCCTTGCCGGGATGGTACCTGATCTCGCAATCATAGTCATTCAAGGTTTCCATCCAACGACGCTGCCTCATGTTCAACTCTTTCTGATTGAACAGGTGCTGGAGGCTTTTGTGGTCAGAATAAATCACAAATTTAATACCATAAAGGTAATGCCTCCACAATTTCAGTGCAAATACAACGGCACCCAACTCCAAATCATGGGTGGTGTAATTCTTTTCGTGCACCTTTAATTGCCTTGAAGCATAGGCAATCACCTTGCCCTTCTGCATAAGCACACACCCCATGCCTGTGTGTGATGCATCGCAGTAAACTACGAATTCATCTGTACCTTCAGGTAGTGTCAACACAGGTGCGTTGCTTAGCTTCTGCTTCAGAACTTCGAAGGACTCTTGCTGCTTTGGGCCCCAAACAAATTTTTCTTTCTTCTTGGTTAAGGAAGTCAGGGGCGCAGCAATCCTTGAAAAATTCTCAATAAATCTCTTGTAGTATCCTGCTAATCCCCGGAAACTACGAATTTCGGTAGGCGTCTTTGGCTCTTGCCAGTTCATGACTGCCTCTACCTTAGCGGGATCCACTTGGATACCACGCTCACTTACAACGTGACCAAAAAACTAAACCTCTCGTAGCCAGAATTCACATTTCGAGAATTTGGCGTAGAGTTTCTCACGCTGTAGTAATTCGAGAATGCAACGGAGGTGCTTCTCGTGGTCAGCTTGGCTTTTGGAATATATAAGAATATCGTCGATGAAGACGATGACAAATTTGTCCAAATACGGCTTGCAGACGCGATTCATGAGATCCATGAACGCAGCCGGTGCATTTGTGAGCCCAAAAGGCATCACTAGGAACTCGTAATGACCATAGCGAGTCCTAAATGCTGTCTTATGTACATCTTCATCTCTGACCCTTAGCTGATGATAGCCCGACCTCAAGTCGATCTTCGAGAAATAGCTTGCTCCTTGCAGCTGATCGAACATATCGTCGATCCTTGGCAAAGGATATCTATTCTTTATGGTAACTTTGTTTAGCTCTCGGTAATCGATGCACAAACGCATCGATCCATCCTTCTTCTTTACAAACAGGACAGGTGCTCCCCAGGGAGACGAACTCGGTCTTATAAAACCTTTTGCCAATAGTTCATCCAACTGGGTCCTTAATTCCTTCATTTCCGTCGGAGCTAGCCTGTAGGGCGCTCTAGCTATAGGAGCTGCTCCAGGAATGATATCTATTCTGAATTCCACTTGTCTATCCGGTGGTAAACCAGGTAGTTCTTCGGGGAAGACCTCGGGATATTCAGAAATGACAGGAAGATCCTCTATCTTCGGCTTGGGTTCTTCAATTATCACCTGAGCCATGTAAATGACACAGCCTCTGTTCAAACACCTAGAAGCTTTGAGCATAGATACGTCCTCGGGCAATCCGTACTGCGTATCTCCTCGAATGGTAAGCGATTCACCACTCGGAGTCTTTAATACTATATGCCTTTTGCCGCAAATGATTTGGGCCTGATTACGGGATAACCAGTCCATGCCTAGAACAATGTCGAAACCCGCTAGTTTGAAGGGAAGTAGAGATAGAGGAAAAGAATGGTTCTTAATGGACATTTCACATCCCTCTAGAACAGTGGAGACGGTTTCTATCGTGCCGTCTGCTAACTCTACCTCGTATTTCACATCTAGGGTTCTGATAGGCATATTTAATAGTTGGTAATTTTTGGTCTACAAAGGATTTATCGGCGCCTGAATCGAAAAGTACTCTTGCAAATATATTATTTACGAGGAAAGTACCTGTAAGCACATTGTCGTTCAGCACAGCCTCCTTTGCATCCATGCGGAAGACTCTCGCATTTGTCTTTTTGGTCTCCTCCGCCTTCCTGGCATTCTTAGGGCAGTTGCTCTTGATATGCCCCTTTTCATTGCAACCGTAGCAGGTTGCGTCCTTGATTTTCTTACAATCTACAGTCTTATGATCCTTGGACTTGCATAGTCCACAGGAAAAGGTCTTTGGCTGAGACTGCGAATTCGACCCAAACCTACATTTCCCAGAGTGGGGTTTCTTGCAAATTTTGCAATTGGGTCTTTCACCAGTTTGCCCATCTTTCTTCGTCTCCGACCCTCTTTTGCCATCACCGTTTCCACGGTGCTTCTTTCCTGACCTTCGTGAGGTATCATCCTCACGTTTCCTCTTCTCAGCCTCCTTGCTCCTTAGCGTCCTCAGACAGACAGCATCTAAAGTGAGAGACAAGGAGAGGTCAGTAACTGACCTGAAGGTCGTCGGCCGAGAGGCCTTCACGCTAGCCTTTATCGCAGGCTCCAAGCCCCAAATGAAACGGGCGATTCTTCTAGACTCTGGTGTCAAAAGGTACGGAACCAGGCGAGACATCGTATTGAAGCTCGTCAAATAAGCCTGGCAGTCCAGGTTCGTCATCACCAGTGACACAAAGTCAGCCTCGATCTTCTCAACCTCATGCTGAGGGCAGTAATTTTCCTTAATGAGAGCAATAAATTCCTCCCATGTCATCTTGTATAAAGCAGACTTACCTGATGCCTGCACCAACGCTCTCCACCATGCCAGGGCCTCGCCCTTAAATGACTGGGACACAAACTTCACCACATCCTTCTCTGCGCACCCACTGATGTCCACAATAGTGTCCATCTCATCCAGCCAGGTGATACAATCAACAGCACCCTTTTCCCCTGTGAATTCCCGGGGCTTACAAAACACGAAGTACTTGTAGGTGCAACCCTTGGCACCGGACGCATCAGTATATTCTCGTTCACGACGAATACTATTCTCAGCGGACGAGTGATTATCGTCATCTTTCTTGGGTTTGGAGAGTGGTTTGGATTGTGACTTTGGTTTGGAGGGTGGTTTTGATACGGTTCTGCCTTGGGACTCAGTATATTGACGATCCAGAGCTGCCTGAACAGCATTGTCAATCAGAGCCTTTAACTGTGCGCCTGTCAAATGCACTGGCGCATTGTCGTAGTCATCTTCATTAGTATGGCTATTCTCTCCATTGGGATCCGCCATTGTAACTTGAATCTGTTACAGAAGATAACAAAATTTTATTCAGGAGATTATTATATAATTGTCTTTCATGACAATTTGTCAACCATGGTAACAGAGACCATATTTGGTTAACTTATTACTCATTTAATCTTAGGATTTGAATATATCCTATTTTAGCTATATCAATAATATTGGCGGCATAAAGCCTAATCACGAGGATGTTTTATAATTTTAGCCGAGATTTCAGAGAATCAAAGGCATAGAGGTTTGAACCGTAGTTCTTTTATCTCTTTCTGACAGGGAGTCATAGACCACCACTGTCTTTTGTCCTTATAAGACAATTATTACGGCCCATAGGCACTACACCTCTAATGGATGTTTTATTATGGTTGGCCCGTAGGCACTACATCACTTAATGGATGTTTTAATAAGATTTGGCCCGTAGGCACTACATCGCTAATGGATGTTTTAAATAAGGTTGGCCCGTAGGCACTACATCACTTAATGGATGTTTTAATAAGATTGGCCCGTAGGCACTACATCACTAATGGATGTTTTAATAAGATTGTCCCGTAGGCACTACATCACTAATGGATGTTTTAATAAGTGATCATCTCTATTGATGATTTAACCCATGATTTATAAATCATTTAGTTGGGTCTTTTTAAAATCCTTTAAAGGATTATTGTATAAGAATGACGTGTGTGATTTTAACGAATCACATCTGCCATGAATGTCAACATGCTTGCAGAGGTTAACAGGGAATCTAAATCTTTTAATTCGGTCTTACCATCTTGGCCGGATCTTAAAAGACACCAGGCTAGGTTTCACTCGTAAGATTCTTTATTTAGGCAGATCAATTTAAAAGGAATGGTTTTGATTTATTTCATACATATTAAAACAAAATTCATAACATACATTCCATAATCTTAAATACAATCACACATTGCCCTAAATGGGTCTTTCAAATAGTACATACCTCCATAGAGGTTTAAAATAAGTGACAAGTCCACGCAGGGACTAATATAAGATAGGTGTCCATGTAAGGACTAAAAGATAAGTCCACGTAGGGACTGAAATACGATAAGTGTCCACGCAGGGACTTATTTCAAAGTAGAGATTACATTAGTACAACTATTAAGGGCTAGTGGTCACGTTTCTTCTTTTTGCCCTTTAGTAGGTTCGCCAAGCCTTTGAGAAATCCTCGGTGGCTCTTTTTCTCTTCCTCGAACTCTCTCTCCACACGATCTAGTCGATGGAGTATCTCTTCCTGTTCAGGAGGAGAGAAACGTGGTTGTGGCGCTTGTTGCGGAACTGGAGGTCTGGGAGGTATTGGATACCCATGAGCTGAGTAGTCCGGTGCTCCCATGTTCCCATGAGCTCCGTCAGGATAGCGTGCATTATATCTAGCCGACACCACATATGGGTCGCGCTCATAATTGTAGTTGTATTGTGCTTGTGACGGTTCGAACGGGTTGTAAGCCGTTGGACCCGTGTAAGCAGGTATGGGTTGGTCGTACCCAAATGGTGGCGAATTTGGTGCATTTGGTGCGGAGTTCGCCTCCTGTATAGGACTTGAAGGTCCTTCTTCTTGTAGTGGCGGATAGTGGCTACTACTAGAGTGTCGAGGGGTGCTGAAGTGGATACCCCCTCCTCCTCGTGTGGACATACGAGCATTCGTCCTCCTACGCCTTGGCGGATCAGGCATTACTGGTTGTGCCGGTGGCGGAGGTGGTGGCGTAACTGCCACAAAGCGTGAATCCTCAGAGGGATCCTGTGGATGTCGCGGTTGTTGTGATGTCTGTTGAGGTGGTGTGTAGTACCACTCATGTCGGTCGAACAACGCTTGGAAACTATCTGGTCCCTGATAGGGTGTGCCATGGAAGGATGACCCATCAGAGACTTCTATCGGATGCGTGGGCGTACCACGAGCAGGTTCTGTTGGATCAGTATCTTCATCCATATGGTCTTCGGAGAAGTGATCTTGTGGCCCTAATGGAACAAAGCCTGAAGGTTCCTGTATGTAGTCAGCTGGATTAAACTGACCTATCAAGTATGGAGTAGGGTCGTCGAAATTTCGGTGTGATACCGAACGTTGTAGAGGTATGAAGGAAAGTTGTGGGTTGTTGGGATCATTCTCTGAGTTTGGCCCAAAGGAGTGCCGGTACGATGGCATCGAGCTGTGCGAGGTGGAATGCCTCGCGGGTTCGTAAAGGTCTCTTCGCCTCTGTGGTTCTTCACTCCTTGTAGTCGAAGGAGCTCGCGTACAAGAAGGTCCGGCTTCGTGATCGTGATGAGTAACGATCTCTCCTCTGCCTCTTCTTCCCCTTCCTCTTCCTCGGAATATTACTGGCGGCATGTTTCCTGCTTTATAAAACTTTAAATACCAATAATAAAGAAAAAGACAAAATTGGAATAACAATTCGAATTTTGTCCTAAGTTCTTGTCTAGACTCAAGTATGTGCAATTGTGTCACTGAGATTAAACACATTGCCTAACGTGTTTAAGTCACTCAATGTTGGCTCTGATACCAACCTGTCACACCCCGATTTCCACGTGTATCACCGGTGGGCCCGGTGGGGGATTTCCGTGACGTAGTTGGCAACAATATAGTCAAACCACACAATTATATAAATGCACAGCGGAAGCTTTAAAGATAAATATATACTTCAACCTCTGGTGGTAATATCAAATGTATTACAGAAGTCGAATGTATCCACAGCGGATCAAAATAATAATAAA